>NC_136607.1:1607500-1877500 GCF_910589615.1 Taurulus bubalis | reverse complement strand
TTTTATGGGAAAAAGTGCCATTTATTTTTCTATTTTTCTTAAACCACTACAATGATTCCTATAACAAGCTGGTTTTGTTCTTAGGAGTCGGCCCCCATTTGGTTTAGTGGGGTCTCATGTTTCCAAAAGTCTGTTTTTAATGTGTTATGCTGTTTGACCTGAATGTCCCCACCATACACAGCTTGTATCCTGTTGTTTGTGGATTTTAAAGTGAGGCATATTTCTTTGGTCAGACAGTGTGAACAGGGTTAATGTTCGTTCAAGTTAATGGCTGAGTTTTATATGCCATTTTGTTTTACATGTTTACAATACACTATGTGGAAAGGCTAAGAGATGCCCTTTATTGAACATAAAGTGATGAAAGGGCCATGATGTTTGTCCATGTATCTTTGCAGTTAATTTGGACATTCGCTTAAAAAAAAAGGAAAGTAAAGTAACTAGTAGTGAAGTTACTTTTCAAATGCAGTAACTAGTAAAGTAATCTAGTTACAATTTTTAGAAGTAACTAGTAACTTGTAACTAGTTACCTTTTCTGAGTAACTACCCCAACACTGTATATATATATATATATATATATATATATATATATATATATTTTTATATATATATATATATATATATATATATATATATATGTGTGTATATATGTGTGTATATATATGTATATTCTGGAGTTGCCTTGGGTGAGAGGCGCCGGGCGGGAGTGAGGATATTCACGAGCCCCCGGCTGAGCGCCGCTATGTTGGAGTTTTCCCCGGAGAACGAGAGGGTCGCCTCCCTGCGACCCTCTCGTTGCGGGGAGTAAGGCTCTGACTGTTGTTTGTGCTTATCCACCGAACAGCATTTCAGAGTATCCGGCCTTCTTGGAGTCGGTGGGAGGGGTCCTGGAAAGGGCGCCGCCTGCCGACTCCATAGTTCTCCTGGGAGACTTCAACGCTCACGTGGGCAATGACAGAGAAACCTGGCGGGGCGTGATTGGGAGGAACGGCTTGCCCGATCTGAACCCGAATGGTGTTTTGTTGTTGGACTTCTGTGCTAGCCACAGTTTGTCCATAACAAACACCATGTTCGAGCATAAGGTGGCTCATAAGTGTACCTGGTACCAGAACACCTTAGGCCGGAGATCAATGATCGACTTTGTAATCGTATCATCTGATCTGCGGCCGTATGTCTTGGACACTCGGGTGAAGAGAGGAGCAGAGCTGTCAACTGATCACCACCTGGTGGTGAGTTGGATCAGATGGCGGGGGAGTCGGCTAGAAAGACCTGGCAAGCCCAAACGTGTAGTGAGGGTGAACTGGGAACGTCTGGCGGAGGATCCTGTCCGGGAGGTCCTCAACTCCCACCTCCGGAAGAACTTCTCACAAATCCCGAGGGAGGCTGGGGACATGGAACCCAAGTGGACCATGTTCAAAGCCTCTATTGTGGAAACGGCTGCTCGGAGCTGTGGCCAGAAGGTCATCGGTGCCTGTCGTGGCGGCAACCCGAGAACCCGGTGGTGGACACCGGGGGTGAGGGAAGCCGTCAAACTGAAGAAGGAGGCCTTTCGGGCCTGGCTGGCCCAGGGGTCTCCTGAAGCAGCTGACGGGTACCGGCAGGCCAGAAGGGCTGCAGCTGCAATGGTCGCGGATGCTAAAACTCGGGCATGGGAGGAGTTCGGGGAGGCTATGGAGAAGGACTTTCGGTTGGCCTCAAGGAAGTTCTGGCAAACATTCCGACGGCTCAGGAAGGGAAAGCAGGGGCTACCCCAGGCTGTTCTCAGCGGGGGAGGGGGAGGGGGGGGGGGGGAGGGGGGGAACTGCTGACCCGGACTGGGGACATCGTCGGGCGGTGGAAAGAGCACTTTGAGGAACTCCTAAACCCGGCCAACATGTCCCCCGGAGAAGGGACCAACACCCATATCCCTGGCAGAGGTCACTAAGGTAGTCAAAAAGCTCCTTGGTGGCAAGGCGCCGGGACACACTGCTCAGCCTCCCGGGAAAAGCTTATGCCAGGGTGCTGGAAAGGAGGCTCCGACCGCTTGTCGAACCTCAGATTCAAGACGAGCAGTGCGTATTCCGTCCCGGTCGTGGAACAGTGGACCAGCTCTTTACCCTCGCAAGATTACTGGAGGGGTCCTGGGAGTTTGCCCAACCAGTCTACATGTGCTTTGTAGACTTGGAGAAGGCTTTCAACCGAGTCCCTCGGGGGTTTTTGTAGGGGGTGCTGCGGGAGTATGGGGTGCCGGACCCGTTGGCACGGGCCATCCGGTCTCTGTACGCCTGCAGGAGGAGCTGTGTTCGCAGCTAACGGGAGCCTCCCAGTGCGGTCGCCTTCCACTGCTTTGAATTGGCACGCGCTGCAGGTGGCACATTTCTCCTGCAGCGTTTCATCTCTGTGTGTCTTTATTTTCTCAACGGTTTACTCTCAAACAAGTCAATTAGCTCTACAGCAAACATGTGGCTCTTCCAGCCGGCAGCTTTATGGAGTGGAGCCGCATCGCTGCACCACAGAGGGGGAAAAACGCTGCATGTTTGACCCTACTTTGTCATGTGTTGTGGTCTAAATCACAGTGACAGATGTTCCAGTCTACGTGGAATAGAGACGCAAATCATCAGAGTCAGAGCAAATCATCATCGTCGGGCGGTGGAAAGAGCACTTTGAGGAACTCCTAAACCCGGCCAACATGTCCCCCGGAGAGGGGACCAACACCCATATCCCTGGCAGAGGTCACTAAAGTAGTCAAAAAGCTCCTTGGTGGCAAGGCGCCGGGGGTTGATGAGAGCCGCCCTGAGATGCTGAAAGCGCTGGACATTGTTGGGCTGTCTTGGTTGACACGCCTTTGCAGTGTCGCATGGTGGTCGGGAACAGTGCCCATGGACTGGCAGACCGGGGTGGTGGTTCCCATCTTCAAGAAGGGGGACCGGAGAGTGTGCTCGAACTATCGTGGCATCACACTGCTCAGCCTCCGGGAAAAGCTTATGCCAGGGTGCTGGAAGGGAGGCTCCGACCGCTTGTCGAACCTCAGATTCAAGACGAGCAGTGCGGATTCCGTCCCGGTCGTGGAACAGTGGACCAGCTCTTTACCCTCGCAAGATTACTGGAGGGGTCCTGGGAGTTTGCCCAACCAGTCTACATGTGCTTTGTAGACTTGGAGAAGGCTTTCAACCGAGTCCCTCGGGGGTTTTTGTGGGGGGTGCTGCAGGAGTATGGGGTGCCGGACCCGTTGGCACGGGCCATCCGGTCTCTGTACGCCTGCAGTAGGAGCTGTGTTCGCAGCTAACGGGAGTCTCCCAGTGCGGTCGCCTTCCACTGCTTTGAATTGGCACGCGCTGCAGGTGGCTCATTTCTCCTGCAGCGTTTCATCTCTGTGTGTCTTTATTTTCTCAACGGTTTACTCTCAAACAAGTCAATTAGCTCTACAGCAAACATGTGGCTCTTCCAGCCGGCAGCTTTATGGAGTGGAGCCGCATCGCTGCACCACAGACGGGGAAAAACGCTGCATGTTTGACCCTACTTTGTCATGTGTTGTGGTCTAAATCACAGTGACAGATGTTCCAGTCTACGTGGAATAGAGACGCAAATCATCAGAGTCAGAGAAATAATTCAACTTCCAAATAAAGAAATGCTGATTTTCCTCCATTGTATTGGGGTGGAGACCAATTCCTTAAAATCGGGATCTTGCAACCTCGACATTGAAGCTGACATTGACTCCTCTGGTTGTATAGAAATCAATGCTTCATGTGTTAAAGCTGCATTCTCTCTTATTATTATTGCTTAA
This sequence comes from Taurulus bubalis, assembly GCF_910589615.1. Classification (NCBI taxonomy): domain Eukaryota; kingdom Metazoa; phylum Chordata; class Actinopteri; order Perciformes; family Cottidae; genus Taurulus; species Taurulus bubalis. Next base: position 1,873,740 of record NC_136607.1, on the reverse strand, counting down.
TATGTCCCAATAAATAATATTTCAAATGCACTGTAAAAAATAACAGGATGTTCCGCTGCATCCAGTTTACATTCAAGTATTTTTATGAGTATTGTGAAGTATCGCATTAGAAAAGCTCAATAAAACTTCCTCCATTGTGCCAAGAACGTTTTTACGCTCGCTTCAGTTTTTCTTCTTTCATTTGTCCAAAAAGAGTTGATGCACTAAATAGATATTGAAACACCTTTGCTTAGCAAATTCTGACGTAGTGAACATTTCACCTATCAGGCGGTTAGAAGGCAACTTGTTTTGTTTCTGCTTCACAGCCTAAACTTCCTCTACTTGCTCCTAACCAGCTTTTCAAAAGCTTGCTTCGTCTGCTTTACCAGTGAATCATCAGGAAAGGTACACTGTAGTGCACACACACACACACACACCTCCCCCTACAGCACTGAGTGAGACGGATTGTCATTACGTGTAATTAACATGTCAGCGATTACGGTGAGATAAATACGTGTAATGGGCTGATGACGGGGCTGTGCTTACTTGATTAATAGAGCACGGACTAGTTTCCACATAAAGGCATAGGCAGGCCGGCCAGAGGGCAGCACCCACGGGCGCCTGAAGCCGTGCAGACGGGCTGCTGCTCAGCCGACGACGCGTCTCGTCTCTAGTGGGACCCGGAGGGAAACTCTGTTCAGGTGAACCTCAGGGCTCAGAAGTCTTTGGCTAGAAAGACAGTAGCTGGTCCTCTTCTCTGTGCTCCGCTGGCCTGGTTCCTCGTGTTCTCATCTGGAACCAACTGAGGAATCGGAGCTTGAACACTTTAAAAATGATTCCGTTTTTCTCTTTACTGTGCACAACAATAGACTCTGATTTAGGATAAAATAGGATGAGAGGACTGTAGCTGCAATGTTTTCTGCTTCCAGTACCAAACAGAGACCATGTTCATGTCCTCATGAGTTAAAGAGACACAACAGGTGAGGTTCACAACAATTACATTAAGATTCTTTGTATTACAATGCTAACTTTTGGTGAATTGAGGAGAAATCTACCAAAACAAAGTAATAAAATAAACACCTGAATGTGTGTTTTGGATGTTTTCCTTTTCCACTAGTCTGAAAGAAGCAAAATATATCTAAATATCATAAAAAAAACACTGTTTTAGAGAATGAACGCATCGCACGAGGGTCCATATTCTGCATGTAAAGCATGCCTCAAGTGAAAAGACAAAGACTGCTGATGACGGTGTTTTATATGAAGTGTTTTATGTTTAGATTTGGAGTTTAGAGTTAGAGTTGTGATGCAAAAATACCATTTTAGAGAAGACTTTGCATAGTTTGGGATGTGGTGTGATGGAAGATATTGTGTGAATAGGTTTCTGTTGCTCATGTGGAGCTTTCCCACAAAGACGGCTTTAGTTTCAGAAACTAAGCGAAGTTGCTCTCGCCCAACTTCACGGCTCCTTCATGTGCTTTACGTGAGGATGACCTGCACCTTATGGAGCAGGGTCTAAACCTCCGATGTTTCCTTCATCCTCCATCTTTGCCAAACCATTTTATTCATTCAACCAAAGAACGAGACACCAGCTGGCAGAGAACAGACCAGAGTTGGTCGTCTTAAAATGGCTTCTTTTTCCCCAACTGTAACCATGATATTTCCTAAACCTCAACCAACCTTGAGTGGGAAAACCCTGACCCCTAACCCACTCACAGATGGTTTGTTTTACATGACGGCAGTCTTCCTCTCACCGTTACCATAACGATACATCGTAGAAACCCAGTGTTCGGATGGCCACGTAGCGGCTGGTCTTTAAGTAAAGACAGAGGTTAGGCTCCGCCCACCCAGGTATCTCTTAATTGCATCCCCGCTTCCCTCACGTGAGCTTTGTCACGTCTGTTTGGCGCCGCAGAACCACTTCTGGTTCAAGCGAGGAAACGACTCTGAAGAGAATTGGGATGGACCCTGCGTCCCAACAGGAAACATGAAAGTCATCTTATCGGAGTAGCATGAAGCAGCATGGCAGCTTTACATAGCGTGCCACTGACGAGGGCCTCAACCACACCACACAACTGGAAACTCAGCTTCCCAAATTACCCAAACCACAACAAATATAACATCACAATAGAGTCTGAAGCCTGAACAAGAACAATTCCACTAACCCTCTTATTACTACATGTATCTCCCGGAACTGTAAATTGGCGCTCATGTCCCCTGGGGTCTCTTTTAGCCGCAGCACCCTGCAGAGGAGACACAACAGAGGTAAGTGACTTCCACACAAACCGTATACATGTTATCTCACTGCACAAGCAACAGTTAACACACCCTCACTCGTCTCACATTACAACCTCCACCAGACACCAATAACAAAGAGAGTGTCTTAATAACTCTGAGAGCGTGTCTTCTTTCTTTCAGAAGTATTGTATACAAAGTGCTACAAATACCAGTAATGGAGATGGCCTTCCATACACCAGATTAGACACGTGTATACGTCCAATGCTTAAATTGGGGGGCGGGGCTACGAAGCGGCTAAAACCTGCGCTGGAAAGACAATGAAGAAGCGGCAACTTAGCAGTAATGAACTAAACTAAGATAAATGGGTTTTAACTCAAGTTGACTACAAAGTTGAATTCCTTTCATTTCTGGGTACAGATGTTGTTGCTCTGTAATGGCAACACGTATACATGGAAACCATGTGAGGGCGCTAAAAACACCAGCAGCTATTCTCAACCACTTATGCTGCGTTCACACCAAACCGTGGTACTTTACTCGCTCAACAATAAAAGGGTGTTCCCACCGAAGGCGTCAAAGGGGGCGTGGCTTATCTCCGTTGCCACGAAAAGAGCTTTCATTTCCGCTATCGACCATGGAATAAATAACCACTAGTTCTGCTTTATATTTGTTGTGGAAGTCCCAAACATGTCGGAACATGAAACGCCCTCGTGTTTGGGTTCATAACATCATCCGTAGCCGCACACAGCTTGGTGAATTTCACCGACTCCTCCAGAAACTGCGTCTGGGTTATCTCCGTAAAACAGATACCGTTTCCTCCATCCACCATGGAAATAACCACTAGTTCTGCTTTATACTTGTTGTGTAAATTCCATATATGTCGGAAGATCAAACTCCATGGTGTCTGGGTTCATAATATTATCCGTAGTCCCCCAACAGCGTCTGAATGAAGCCGCTACCAGCGCTAGTTTCATTCAGGAACGGCAAGACGGCGGTGATGACGGGCAGAGATTCTCAACGCTGATTGGCTGACGCAACTCTGCGTCACACGATTTCTCCGACGGAGTTGGGATAATTCAACTCGCGCCGCGTCCTTCGCTCTGTTCGCTCCGCCTCAAACGCGTCTATCGTGCCGCCCGCTTTTTCGCTGGGCGCCGCGTCTTTGCATTGACTTTGCATGTAATCTGGTCACATTAATAATAAAAAAAGCATAAATGGTAATTTCAATACCAGTTGCGTTTGAATATCCCAATGACATGACATACGACCAGAGACAAACTTATTAATGTTAGCGAGCCAACGTTCCCTCGGTTGCAGTATTTTAAACAAAAAATAGATAAATCAAGATAAGTAGTGATTTTTGCAGACTTCTAGACAACCAGAGGAGCGAATGCAGGTTCCAGACTCTTACACATTGGCTTCACTTTTCAGAACAGAGTGTGCCGCACACAACGACCCAGAGTGCTTTGTGTTGGTGCCACCACAACTACTTTAAGATTACTGCCTACTTTTCCATTAAACTTTCCATGCTCAGATCCATCATACAGGGCTTTTACACACAGACATTATAAAAACGGGTTTACGAAGACGTCAGCTGCTGCGGATTTCCTGAAACACGTTTTTACAGCTCTCTTTGACAAACGCTGCTTGTTAAAATCATAGAAATGATGGAAATCAATGTGGTGGGGCACATGCCATCAAAGCGTCGCCGCCGCTGTGACACTCGTATCCTCTTGTATACATGTGTTGCAGCATGTTTACAGGCAGCGAGTGGCTTCTGATGCTTAAGAACATCAAACCTCTTTCCTTTGCATCTTTCTTATGAGACGGCGGCTGCTGCAAATTAGCAGAATGAGCAGTTGGGGAGTTTGTTGCTTGGGCTGCATGGTCCCTTGGTCTGTTAACCCGCTATATGCCTGGGGGTAAAATGAGATAAAGAAAAGATTAAATCCATCCGTTATCTTTAACGGCTTATCCTGTTCCGGGTTGCAGCGGCTGCAGCCGATCCCAGCTGACATTGGGAAAGGCGTGGTGGACAAGTCGCCAGAGAGACGGAGCACTACGCTCACATGATGCATGCTTTGCACTGTGGAGAACGAACCCTGAGTGGGGAGAGCATACCAACTCCTCAGAGAAGGGCCGTCCAGGCCCGGAATCGAACCCTGACCCTCTTGCTATGATGCAACCGTGCTAGCCAGCCACCACCGTGCTAGCCACCACCAAGCTAGCTAGCCTCCACCGTGCTAGCCACCACCGAGTTAGCTAGCTACCACTGTGCAAGCTAGCCACCACCGTGCTAGCTAGCCTCCACTGTGCTAGCCACCACCGAGCTAGCTAGCCACCACCGTGCAAGCTAGCCACCACCATGCCGAACTAGATGAGGTTAAATTCTGCAAATGTTACATTCCCATCTAAAGCCGTTAGAAAAGACTCTAACGATGGTCATGTGTGAGTGCTGGTGGAGACCAAAGCTAAAAGGAATATTAGGATATTGGATGTTTGGTTCTTCATATTGTGTGCCGAGAGCAGGGCTCCGGCCTTTTAGTCACATTTTACATCTTTACTTTAAAACGTGTGTGTAGGGTACAGAATCCAAATGTGTATTTCCCAACGTCACTTGCACATAACCAAAAGAATACCTGTGTTAATGATTATTATTGACAAGAGTATTTATTAGTCTCATAGGCTTGTAGATATAATATATGATGTAGGGCAGAACAGAGGTTCTGTTGAGTATATGTTGGAACTGCATTTCAGAACCGAAGCCAGAGGTCACCCTCAGGGTCATTTCAGGAGTATTATATACTGTGGAGGATCTTTTATGTTTTTCACGTCAACATGTAAATATCCAGCACTTCTGTGCTTCTGGTATATAATAAAAATAATTATTACTATTAAAAGGTATGAGGGAAGAGCCGTGGTTTAGATGTTTGTACTTTTCTTGGCAAGGCTAACATCCCTAGACTTTAAGGAGTGACTTAGTCACCGTGAAGTAACCCATTTGTTTGTGGACTGTTTTGAAGCCTTGAGTTTGGCCTACTGGTGGTCGCCATCTTGGTTTTTGGAACCCTGAAGTGACAGGAGAGGTTGGAGCCAAGTACAATGGAACGCTGAATAAGACACTTTTTTAATGTTAAAATAATCTTTCATGAACTAAGAAAACACTGCAAAATGGGTAAAGTACCTCGTTGAAAAAACAAAGACAATTTCTATCCATAAATCATATTCCCCTTTATATTCATGTTAACTCTAAATGACCATCATTTACTAAATGAACATCATGCTGTATTGAAGAAGACTTGAAACTAGAGATTAAAACATGAACTCATGTTTTCAATGTTTACTGAGGGAATAAATCAAGAGAAGTAGAGTCATTTATATAGACTTCTATACAACCAGAGGAGTCACCCCCTGGTGGACATTAGAGAGAATGCAGGTTTAACACATGAAGCATAGACTTCTATACAACCAGAGGAGTCACCCCCTGGTGGTCAGGAGAGAGAATGCAGGTTTAACACATGAAGCATAGACTTCTATACAACCAGAGGAGTCGCCCCCTGGTGGTCAGGAGAGAGAATGCAGGTTTAACACATGAAGCATAGACTTCTATACAACCAGAGGAGTCACCCCCTGGTGGTCAGGAGAGAGAATGCAGGTTTAACACATGAAGCATAGACTTCTATACAACCAGAGGAGTCACCCCCTGGTGGTCAGGAGAGAGAATGCAGGTTTTCAGACACTTCCACATCAGCTTCACTCTTTAGAACCGGAGGTTGCCTCCTGACTGACATCAGAGTATATTGTGTTAAAAACTAAAAGTCTAAGCTCGACTGTATTCAAAGAACGGTGACGCTCAGGGTGAGCACATTGTGTATCTGAGGACAGAAGCACACTCGCTAGATGTTTGTCACAATGTCTTCTGGGTTGTTGTCACATGTGACTGATGGTGAGTGACAGACATACGGATGAGTTGAATATTATTGTTCTTTGTATTGTTCTATATATTGTTATATATAAGGATAATAAATGCACTCATAGCAATGATTCTTCCTGTCATGTTCTCTCAATGCAGATGATGTTACGTTGTTGGGTTTGTATTAATTAAGGTTGCCTCCCATTAAAATAACAGGTGTGAGACGTATTTGACAGCTTCCATCAAAGGGAATCCATCAAGGATGGTTTTTGAGGGATTCTTCTTTCTTATGTACTTCCAATTACAACGTTATTCATCTCCCTGTTCTCCTCTGAGCTCTGCTTTCTGACCTCAGTGTGTTTCCATGAGCTTCATCTTTTGCCCACCGGGCGTCAGGACTGGACCCACATGGAGACGACCCACCCTCCCTCACGGAGGCTCTGCCATCGGTTCAGGGTTTTATGTGCACACAAAATGAATGTTTCTAAAAGAATGAAGGACTTTGAATCATTATGAAATGAAGAAAAAAAACCTGTAAAACAAGCAAACATATTCAATAATGAATCGAACTGAACATGAAATGAACATGTTGATTAACAACAGGTTTATGATGGCCTAATAATAGTCATATTAATAACCTTGTTCAGTAATACAACTTCAGATTAAACGCTGTGCATGAATCATCATATATATATATATATATATATATATATATATATATATATATATATATATATATATATATATATATACACTTTCTTTTTTTTTTGGAATCCATTTTCTTTAACCATCGTTTACAATTCCTTTAGAAACTTTGCTGATCGTATATAAAAAAATATAAGTTTATTTGTATATAACCTTTTTTTAATATGAGTTCTCCTATAATGTCTTGGAGAGGCTGACGGTTTCATCCAATCAACCTAATACAACAACCTGTGTTCTATAAGGAACAGGAGGACTTTACAGGTCTACAGGTCTACAGGTATACGGGTCTACAGGTCTACAGGTCTACAGGTCTACAGGTATACAGGTCTACAGGTTAACGGGTCTACGGGCCTGGAGGGTAACAGGAGGTCGGGTCTGCGGGTCTAGAGCCCCCCCCCCCCCCCCCCCCCCCCCACACACACACACACTTCTCCCACGCGCCTAATTGAACCCGACCCGCGCGCGTCTTTCAATGGATTTCATTTCCGTTAATAAAGGCCTCCTCGCGCGCCTCATACATCACGATGATTCCTATCTGCGAGCTAAACGCAGCGCGCGCCGCGGACAGCTGATGACTTTATATTGCTTTCCAAACAGCTGATCTCAGGCCTGCGGGCGCGGATCAATCTGAAAGGCTTTATTGGAAAGCGCCGGATATCTAATGTCTGAATCACGTGATGCTATCTGTGCGTAATATTCAATAATAGAGGCGTGAATATTTATCCGCATTGTGAAAGTTTCCTTTGAACAGTTGCGCGTCATTATGCAAATGAGACAGCAGGCTGCACGTGCAGATCTAATCTGTGGCAATAAAATAGAAGAAGATAAAATAGAAGATAAAATAGAAAAGGTGTGCGGGTCGTGAGGTGATGTTGACAGACTTAGAGGCCCGCCGTTCAAAGCCCACTAAAAATAAAAAGATACATAAAAATGAATATAATTATGGATTCTAGACAGCAGCACGAATAATGAGGGAATGCGTATAAAAGATGTTTAATATTTATATATTTGATACCGGGGTGATGAAATAAACTGCTTAAATATGTTCACAATCCAGATACATTGTTACAGGGCGTGGCCTTAATGTTACACACACACACACACACACACACACACACACACACACACACACACACACACACACACACACACACACACACACACACACACACACCAACAATTCTGACTATAGACCTTTAAAAAAAAAATCTTCTAATTGTTTGTAATTATTTGTAATTTTCGTTTTTAAAAAACTAGTTAAATGCTAAATGATTCTTTCAGTAAACGGAGACCTCCTAACACCGACCAGGGGGTCAGGACCCTCTTTGGGGTTCTGGATCCTCTCCCCTCTGCAGGCCTCGGTGGAGGCGGTCTGAGGGGTCCCTGTGTGGGGGTCCTGCTCATCATGCGGGTCTGATGCTGCCGGTGCAATCAGAAGTCATGAATCCCGGACTTTGAATAGTGAACTTGAGTCTAAAGACCCGGACCCGCCTGCAGACCGGCGCTGAACCCCCAGAAGGCGGGCTGCAGGTCTGCTCATGTCACCCCGCGCGCGCATGGAGGAGGTTTTCGGGGAGAAGGCAGAGTACCGGGAGGCCCGGGGCCACTGCCCGGTGTGAGGTCACGAGGAGATGGGATCAGAGTCACTGTGCAGCTCCTCGTGAAAGCGGATCCACCCGGACCCCCGGCACCAATACCGCTGCAGAGCGGCGAGGGAGGAGGAGGAGGAGGAGGAGGAGGAGAAGAAGGAGGAGGAGGAAGAGGAGGAGGAGGAGGAGGAGGAGGAGGAGGAGAAGGAGGAGGAGGAAGAGGAGGAGGAGGAGGAGGAGAACGAGGAAGAGGGCTCCAGCTGCCGTGACCCTCCTTGAAGGAGCTCTTGCTCGGGATGGCACATCCAGGTTAGGACCGCCGGACCCTCTCCCGTCACACCCCTGGATGTACCCGCTGCTGCCGGTCCTCCTCCGCCGGTCCTCCTCCGCCGGTCCTCCTCCGCAGGTCTTCCCCGGAGACTGAGAGCTCGTCTGGGGTTATTTCGTTCAACTTCGCGGATTTTACAAACTCACCATCGCGTTGCTGTGCAGGTCCGCCGCTGCCAGGCTTTGTGGGGGATTTGTCCCGCAGACCAGGGCCTTGTCCCGCAGACCGGGTTCTCGTCCCGTAGATCGGGTCCTCGTCCCGTAGACCGGGTCCTCGTCCCGCAGACCGGGTCCTCGTTCCGCAGACCGGGTCCTCGTCCAGTAGACCGGGTCCTCGTCCCGTAGACCGGGTCCTCGTTCCGCAGACCGGGACCTCGTCCCGCAGACCGGGTCCTCGCGGCTCGTGGAAGTGGCAACAGGTCTCCGGAGAGGCTCGCGCGTGTCTGCGGCGGTCCGCGCGCCGCGGGTTGAGATGCTGAACGACATTAAAATAGAGGATCGTCTGCGGACTGATGCGGGCTCTCTGGACGGCATGATCGGTGAGTTCACGGCCTCGTTACCGCGGAGGGGTTTCCTGCTCTTTCTTTTCTTTCTTTGATGACGTTTCAGCAGATCTTCATTCAGCTCTAAGATTTGGCTTATTAGAATAATTATAGTATTCATTTAATATTATTATTAATAATAATATATAGATACACGTATGAATGGATACGTAAATATCCATATATATCGAAGTATTGGAGGAAAAACTATACATGCATAGGCATCTTAATATTATTATTAATAATAATAACAATATATAGATACATATTATAATGTTTAAATTATATATATATATATATACTATTATTCTTGATATTATTATGAACCATAAGTTAACAATAAGCCTATAGAGAGCTCTGCTATGGATAACATACATCTGTCATAAGGACAGAAACAACGAAAGTCGTTATTTTTAAAGCTATGATTTTAAACATATATATATATATATATATGTATATATCCTGGGTAAACAATAATGAAGGTTGAAACAAGAAACAAGTTTTTATATCGTGTCTCTTCAGTTCTATTCATGTGCAGCTTTTCATAAATGACTCTTTATGAACTCTTATGATAGTTTTGTGCGCACTGCGTGTGCATTTCGTTGTGCAATGACAATAATCGTGTCACCTATTCACCTTGTTATGTTTGTATAAAGTTTGGGAGGAGGGCCTGAGTATTGAATCAAGAAATAATATATATTTTCTCGCCCTGATGTTCTGAACCTTAAACCTGCTCGACACGTGACGCAGTTAACGCACAAGGAACATTCAGAGCTGTGAGCCATAATGGAGGCCCGGCCTCGGCCAGCCATATGAAAGTATAGCTTTCAGCTTCATAATCTGTTTATGAAAGCTCTTTGATGACGCAGGTCGTGGCAGAAAGGCTACATGGTATTTCATAGAGATGTTAAAGAGAGCGAGAACAGTGAGAAGACTTAGACCGGACTGGGTGCTTGTGTCATTATTCTTCCTTTTATTGACTTATTCATAAGTAACAAACAGTGCAATGAAGCGCGCGAACCCGACGGGATGAAGATGGACCCTCTCCTCCTGCTTTGTTCCAAGCGTTTGATTTGTGTCCCACTTCCTCCCCGTCAGGCGGGGCCTCTCTCCAGCGGGCCGCGGTGTGCGCGGGCTGCGCGCGGGTCATCTCCGACCGCTTCCTGCTGCGGGTCAACGGCGCGACGTGGCACGAGGAGTGCCTGCAGTGCGCCGCGTGCCAGCGGCCGCTCACCGCCACCTGCTACCTGCGGGACACGAGGCTCTACTGCAAGGCCGACTACCAGCGGTAAGGCTCCGCTCCGCGCGCTGAGGCCTCTGGGCCGGCATGTGTGTTTGGGGTCGGTCCCGAGTAGCCTATGTGTGTGTTTATTGTGTTGAATCCCGCGGTGTGTAGGCCGGCCGGGCCTCCTCAGGAGCGCGAAGGCCCGCGGTGTGTTTCCCGGTGACGCGCTTCTCTTCACCGCACCGCGACACGGCGGAAGGCCGATAAGAGCCAGACCGTGAAGGAGAACCAGACCTGCTGTGGAAGAACACCCCGGGAAACGAGTGCATCCTTTGGTTCAGCTTTACAGATATCACTACGTGAATTGATGAAGTTGGCGTTATTTACTGCGGGGCCACTTTGTTCTTTACGCAAATGGCGTAAGTCACATCTCCGGTTAACGAATCCAGGAAAACAAAGGCAGCCATGGCGGTTTCTCATATATTTTTTTCATTATTTTTCTTTTATCCACAGACTATCTCTTCTATTAAATTATAACATTTACATTTGAAAGAAATATGAGAACATTGGCTACTGGAATCTAATAATCATGTTGGGCAAATGAGAGGTTGCATTAATAATAACCGGAGAAGCCCACACACTGATTGCATCACTTCTGGATGACTTCATTAAATGAGAAGTCTTTGACCTTAATGTGTAGGCCGAGTCGCATTAGTTTGGAATGAATGGGGGCTCTAAAATATGCACAGGTTGCTTTAAATATGGCATAACTAATAATGCTGTAGATGCAGGGTGAGGTGCAGCTGGACAACGTGCTGTGGTTGAAAGGAGCTTTGGGTGGAGCGTTGTGTTGTTACAGCATGGCCAGACACACACCTCATAACTAGTAACTTCATAATTCACAGCGGTTACCAGTGAGCAGAACCCCAGCACCCAGCCTGCTGTAGAAGATGTGCAGGCCCTGGTTTTAGGAATCCAAATGGCACAGAAGAAGAGTGCTAAGTTGTGAGCGGTAGGAGTGTTGCTCACAGCAGAGAGCAGTGTAAACGCGGCGGCGGCCAATTGGAAGTGGTTAACTGAGTGTTGGTGCAGCTGGGTGGTCTTTCCTCTGGAGGTCTTTCCTTTTTTCTGTTTCCCAGACAGCCTTGCAGCGCTGACAGCGGGCCGTCTGCCTGTCACATCGGCCCTCTGCTGGGCTTCTCTGTGAGGCTGTCTGCTTTTCTTTAAGGGCCTTTTGTCCCGTATGGTGCTGGAGACGCTGGCTGGAGGTCTGCCGCCCACAATGGGCCACACGCATCCCATAATACGCCACACGGCGCGGCGTCCCATTCCTTCAAACCCGGGAAACGGGGAATTTCACAACACAGATTGACCTTTAACCTCTTTAACCCCTTATTTGTCATTTTTTTTTGTTCGTTGGTTTTTGGAACACCATCTAAAAAAGAAATACAAAATTGTTACATATGATGAAGATGAGGAAGATTTAAAATTACACAAGACTACAACAAGAGATAAAACAAGTGTGAGGTCAAATATGTGTCAAAGAAAAATACAATTTAACAATTGTATTTTTTGCCAAATATACAAAGTGTATTTGACTGAGTGATGGAGACGAGACGGGTTCAGTTGAAATGAACAAAAATATATAGAATAGAAATAGAATGATTATATTTAGTTATGATGAAATGCTATGTTATTCCACAATAAAATCAAATTTGTCAAACAATTAATACAAAAAATAAAAGCCTGCATAGATATATTTTAAATGTTTTATCTTTTCAAATATAGATATAAATATGTAGTTAAAAAAAATATAAACAAGATTTCACCAAAAATAAATGTACATATATTTCAGCTTTTTTTAATAGTGAGACATTGTAAACTAAAGTCTAATATACTAAGCAATAATACAATAAAGATTAACACAAAATTATCATAGTGGTATGATTAGTTTCAGTAAAAATAAAATAATAACAACCATAAGTCTCCATTTCTCAAAGTGTGTTTCAACTTAATGCTTGAATTGTTAAACATGAGTTAATCCTGAGGGTCAGCGTTTAAAATGCAGAGATGAATTCTGAGAGACATTATTGGATATTTTACATCGGATGCAAACAAAGACAGTAAAGTTCACAACACTTTGCATTTCAAGATGTGGACATAAAATAAAATGCTCCAAATCGTTCAAACGTATTTCTTTCAGCCACGTGTACATTTAAATAATTCCAAGAGGGACGAAAATAATCCATGAATTGATTTTTAAGAAAAAACAAATCTCTTTGTTTTATTCTTTATATTTCTTCGTTCTTCTTCCTGATCTGTTGATCGTCACGAGTTACAAACACCGACGGCCAACAAACTAATGTCTTTCACTGATGTGGAGAAGCTCTGGACACTCACTGGATTTATGGATATGAGAAGAAATGACCATTTGATAGGTTACAAACAACACAATCATGTCAATCAATTTAATAAAGCCTAAGAACACAATAGTGAAAGAGAGAAATATCATAGGTTAATGTTAGGAATATTTAAAATCATCAGAGCGCTATTAGAAATTAGACACTTAATTTATATTGAATGCCACAGAATTATTTCTGAAAGGAAATGTTTCATAAATGAGAGAAAACAATTGAGTGAATCTGAAGGTGCAGAGGTATGACACCTAAAATGTCCTTTGAGCTGTAACCATAACTACGCTGCAGTGAGTTCTAAACCTGTGTTTCCTGAAACTATTTTTCTTGAGACCCATCGAAAAAAAAAAGAAGACATAAATGACCCGATTCACAACGGGCCTCATCTACACATCTTTATCCGAATGAATGTGTGCGTTCCTGATCGCTCTTTTCTCAAACGGCTAAACCAGCCATTTAGAAGAGATTTACATTCAATGAATCACCACGTTGTTTCATGCATGATATTGAAAACATATACTCTTGTTAAATACTTTGTACAGAATAAATGCATTTAGGATAAATGTACGCTAGCCTCTCATATTGGATTCAGTTAGTTATCGGAACACGACGAACATTCAGGCTCCCTCTTGTGTCCCAAAAGTGAACTGCAGATATACATTTTAAATAAAAGAAAATGTTTTGGTGACCCAACATACATTGTTGTGCGACCACACCTTTGGAAAAGGACCGTTCCAAACCATTTATTAATTGTCTACATACTTTATAGATGGTAAAAATGGGCCAAATCACAGTGTTACCCTGTACGTCTGCTTGTTCCTCCCTGTGTGAGCGCTACAGTCTTTGTTGACTACCGGGGCATCGTCTTATTAAATGTTGTTTTTTAATCAAGTGCGGCTCAGGATCCGGGTCAGAGATAGCGTCGGGAGGATTTCTCCCGGGCTGCCGCCTCGCTGCTTTATGCGGTGGCTTAAATTGCTTCCTTCGCCATTCAGGGAGAAGAAATATTGATGTAACGGCAATAAAACGAGTGGCCGAGGGTTTAATCGCGGCTCCTCGGTCCTCACAGACTCAGCCTGAGAGGAGGTGAACTCCACTGCTCTGTAGCCGCTGCGCTCATGTTTTTACAACCTGGAAGGAAAAGCAACAACACATATCAGTAGTCTCAAAGCGCGTACACACACACACACACACACACACACACACACACACACACACACACACACACACACACACACACACACACACACACACACACACACGCATTCACTCCCTATAAAGCATACCGACATTTATTTAAAAGGGGCTTCAAATCTGATGGATTTGACATATCCACGGGTTCCATTGGACTTGTCAATAAAACATGGCTCACTAGGTTTTTACTTCCTCATTTAAAGGACTTATAACACATTATCATCTTCGTATTTTGGCTTTCTAATGGAACATATTATGAAAAGCTCCCTTTTATGTATTTTTACACACGTGTGGGGTATCTGGACTAATAGACAAGGCCATTGCCATGTTGGTTTTTATTGCAACCAGTGAACAAAAGTGACCATATTTATAATATGGAGAAGTGATGTAAAGACTCCATTTACATCTCTGGTAGTGGCTGTCAATCACAGTAAGCCCCGCCCTAAAGCATATTCCTCTTTATGGTCTGTTTGACTCTAAATGACCATAATCTACTAAATGAACATCATGCTGTATTGAAGAAGACTTGAAACTAGAGATTGAGACACAAGCTCATGTTTACAATGTTAGAAGTAGAGTCATTTATATAGACTTCTATACAACCAGAGGAGACGCCCCCTGGTGGACAAGATTCAAGATGTTTTTACTGTCATATACACAGATAACAGACAGTTATTCTATTCAATGAAGAGCTTATTTTGCTGGGTCCTCCTAACACACAGAATTAGAATAAACCAAAGGTAAAAAATAAATAAAAATAAGGCACAAAATATAAAAGATATAACAGTGTTGCACAAAAATAAATGATGTATATGTGTGTATATTATGTGTGTAAAATAGTTATGTGTGTAGGACAGTAGAGAGAATGCAAGTGTTGTACAACCTGCAGTCTTTTAATGTGCGTTGCAATAATCAAGTCTGCGGGACATAAAAGCATAGACGACCTTTTCTAGGTCTGCAGATGAAAGGAATGAGCTGATCCTGAATAAATAAAGCGCTTTACTCGAGACATTACTCTACAAAACAAAAGTTAGCTTGAGGCAAAATAACCACATAGTTCATGAAAACAGTCACACATTAGGACTTCAGTGCAGAGCGTCAGGCTCAGTCTTGTGTTTGTTGGACGCATCACCCTGTTATCGTTGGAGCTGTTATGTGGATATTTATGAAATCATACAATGGCGTCGTCTTCATCACCTCATGTGAGGAGATCTCATCCTGTGTATGAACACACTGCCAACACACTGCTGTCGTCTTCCAGGGTTGATTATTAATCCCCAATAAAAAGGTGTTTTTTGTCAGTGCTTGTTGTGTAAGTTATGTGTGGAGTTGAATGTGAATATGATAAATTAAAGGGAAATATTCCTTTTACTTTCAAACCAACATGTGTTAGTCCGTTTCTTAATACTTTCTGACTTCCCTAACATGTCTGTGGGTCTCCGCCCCACACCCAGCCTTCAGCAGCCCGTTTTGGGTACAAGACACACACACTTTGGCTCGTTTGTAACCCGGAGCAGGAGAGAGTGCTGCAGTCTTCACCTGGGAGCGTTTCAACGACGCTCTGCTTTTCACGCCACATATTGTTCCACCATCTCTGTCCGCTGGTGTGTGTGTGTGTGTGTGTGCGTGTGTGTGTGTGTGTGTGTGTGTGTGTGGCTCAGCGCTCACCTGTGCCACACGTGTTTAGTTTGTTTAATAACAGAACAAGGTTCTTTGGGAAAGGGAACCTTAAATTACTTCTGTTGTGATCTGGCGCTATAGAAAAGATGCCCCCCCTCCCCTCCCCCTTAATATAATGGTAGGGGAAACACTGTGAGCCTAAATAAGTGTATTTATTATTTTGAACGAAGGTTAAATGTTAAAAAATGCCCCCATTTTTTTTAAATGCCCCTGGATTTCAGACTGGGGGCAAAATTTGCCCCTAAAAAATATGTACATTTCCGACCCTGAGTTGCTCCCTCCGGGAAACACTGTTATCTCTGATGTCGTTGTTTTTTAGTCTTTGTGCTGTTAGCATTGCTAGCTTTTAGCCGCCGGCTCATCCCTCAATCCCTCTGCTCCCAATGTCGTATTGAGAACCTTTGAGGCTTCACGGTTGTCTTTCAGTCCGAATGCAATCAAGTGACGGAGTTTCTGAGTTTTTTTAATCAGCCTGGTCGCGTCTACAAGGTAACCAGGAGTTGCGTAACTCCTGTGAGATGTTTTAGGTTATGCATTGACCTCGAATGGTTAAAATGAGGATAGGTCGTAGGGGAGTTTCTGCATGTTTTCCCACCTTGTGGGCAGAGTACCGGCTCTTCTTATTATCTATTCTCCTCAGATCAAAGGAGCCTCTCCAGCAGCATGCCGTGTACTGTCTCTTCTACATACTTTTCATTTGTTCACAATGGTGTGTGTGTGTGTGTGTGTCAAGGGTTCATGCAAATCCATTATTTAATGAAAAAATTGACCTAAAAAACACAATTTTAGAATGCTACTGATTCAGTCTAAAAATGTCCAACTCATCATCTTCCACTCAAACTGATTCCTTCTCCTCTCCCGTTGACTTTGTCTTTGAAGGGTTTGTCGTTGCACATGCATTTTGCTCCCTGCCCTTGTGTGTGAGTCCTCCATTATTCATGTTCTAACCGGGACGTATGTGGGACATGTCGTTGTAAAACAGAGCAGGTTTATTTTATTAGAAACCAGAGGACCTGGCGTGTTGAGCATTAATCAAAGCAGAGACCCCTTCAGGTGCGGATCCAGGAGTAAATCCTGGACCCAGACCCAGCAGGCTGTCCAGGAGTCTAAATACACTGCCGTCCCCCCGGGAGCAGGGGGGCGGGGGTGCAGAGTCAACCCAAAGCAACAACACGGGGCCCAGCGTGAGCTCCTTAAAGCGCTGTTCTGTTTGGATACCACAGCTGATCAACGGCCCGGCTCGGCGCTACAAAAACAAGGCCTCGTGAAAACTTTGCAGATTGGGTTTCATCGCCTCTCCAGACTGCGGCCCCGGCAGCCGCAGGTTGTCGTCCTCCCACAGTCTCCAACATCATCTAACTGCAGTGATTTATGCCACCGGTCCTCTGACCCCACCTTGACTTCAAACACAGGCAACACGAGTTGCCTCTGTTTGGCTCAGGGAGCAGGAGGCAGCTCCGGCTACCGTCTGAGGAAAACACAACATCATCCCCGTGTCTATTGAAATAATGGATGAATGAGGGAAGTAGAAATGATGGATAGATATAGCGCTGCTGCAAAGATCTTGGGTGTTAAGATGAGAGTAAAGATACAGAGGGTTAGTAATCTGTCTCTCTTTGTCACAACCCAGTCACCAGAAACATGCCGTACCAACGTAACTAGTGTCAGGGTTCTTACGCTCATGGAAAACCTGGAACAGTCAGGGAGTTTAAAATGGTTGTTTCCAGGCCTGGAAAAGTTCCTGGAAAAAATAAAACCCCCAAAGTTTAGTAAAAGTCATGTAAACGTGTTATATTCATGTGTTCATGTCGTTCATTTACGCTGAGTTTGAAATAATGAATATGCTTTTAAAAGAAAGACTCAGAATATAAGCAGGCATCCATACAGGCATCTATATAAATGTGTATTCTTTTAATCAAACTATTGTCTCATTCATTTGTGTCATTTAAGGTTTACTGTATGCTTTGTGTTCTCATTGTTAGTTTAAATACTACATTTACTCACTTTTTACTGGTCACACCCAGATTTCACTAAATGTTTGTCATGGACATTTGGTTTAAAGTCATGGAAAAGTCATGAAATGCATTGGTCACAATGTGTATGGACCCTGTCTTGTGTTACATCAACCACCCTGAGCTGATTTATTACATAATGCTAATAACTAGCTTAAAGTCAACGTCAACTTTGGTTTCCTCCCGGGACAGAAACCTCCTTGTGAACTCGTTATCGTTATCGTGACTGTTGCTCGCTATGCGATGACCATTGACATTGAGGAATATAAGGAAAATGGAAACAAGAGGAAATGACAAAAAAAAAAAATACGTTTCAAAATTAGAACATAAAAACGTATTTGTAAAGTCTGAAGACTAGACGAATAAAAAACCAAAACAATCTGAACGTCGTCTTTAGCTTTTCCTCATATGAAGCTAGTTGCACAGTTCGTGGCTACGTTTCAGATGCATTTGATAACGCAGTCAGCTTCCTGTTGTTGGATCACAGGTTAGGTGATAGTCATTTAGGAAGTGATCTGTGTTTCTTCCCGCTGACCTCAGAACAGCTTGGCATTCCTCTACCACACTGGGACGGACTCTAAAAGTTGAGAGAGCTGCAAATCATCAAGGGGCCGCTGGCAGTCTGTTGTACTCCGAGGATGATGATGAATCTGCATCTGAACCTCCACCTCATCCATCATGGACTCATACCACAGCGGAGCCGTTTGAACTCAGCTCTGGTCACATACAGTGGAGTAAGGAGGTGTGAACGACTCTTAGTTCACGTTCCTCTGAGATTTAGAGTGAGATGGGTTCTAATATCTACATCGTACACCTACATATGGTAATGCAGAAAACTACCTTTTTTAAAGTGAAGTCCTGCATTAAAACTCTTGTTATACCGTTCGCTCCAATGGAGGGAGAAGACAACTGAGATTGGTCATAGAATTACAATTAAGTTCACCATTGGTACTAACTGTGACTACGATCTCTCCCTAACCCTAACTGAGTATTACTTGCCTCACTTTATACATGCAATGGTTGGAATTAAATATTCACCTGTTTTTGCCGATGGAGTGTTTGTTTTGGCTAACGGCGCGTGATTCATTTGCACATCATTCAAACTTTTCTCACTTTTTTTTGACACAAACGTTACATGGCGCAAAAGTAGCGTAATTGTTTTTCAAGTAAGGACTTTTTTTTTCAGAGATGAAGGCATCATCCAATCACGTGCAGAATGTACATATTCAATATTTACGCTCTAGTGCTCAACAACAAGGAGGCTCAGTGGTTTGAACCAAGACGTCAATCTCTAGTACTCTAGTACAACCTTGATGAAGGAGCCTCAACAGATCCACTTCTTCAGTCCTTCACAATAAAAGCCCTCGACATTTTAAACTGTACACTGTTCCTGTTCAACAAGACGAGAGTTCACTGATCGGTTTCACACAAAACTAGTAGTCATCGTGACGTCACCCGTTGCCTTTTTGAAGCCTCCAGTTTGGTGATTTGTTCGTCGCCATCTTGGATTACGGCCGTCGCCATCTTGGCTTTTTGCAACCAGGAAACGGAAGTTACCATATTTGGAATGCGGAGAAGTAAAGCAGGGACTCGGTATATCGCTCTGGTTGCGTCTGTGACCTGTCAATCACAGTAAGCCCCGCCCTAAAGCATCCCCTGCTTTATGGTCTGTTTGACTCTAAATGACCATACTTTACTAAATGAACATCATGCTGTATTGAAGAAGACTTGAAACTAGAGATTGAGACATAAACTCATGTTTACAATGTTAGAAGTATAGTCATTTATATAGACTTCTATACAACCAGAGGAGTCACCCCCTGGTGGTCAGAAGAGATAATGCAGCTTTAAACCATGAAGCATAGACTTCTATACAACCAGAGGAGTCACCCCCTGGTGGTCAGAAGAGAGAATGCAGCTTTAAACCATGAAGCATAGACTTCTATACAACCAGAGGAGTCACACCCTGGTGGACAGGAGAGAGAATGCAGCTTTAAACCATGAAGCATAGACTTCTATACAACCAGAGGAGTCACACCCTGGTGGACAGGAGAGAGAATGCAGGTTTAAGACACTTATGCATTGGCTTCACGAATCAGAACCGGATATTGCTGCCTGTATGAATAGTTTGAAAGCAAAATATTCATTTAATTTATTCGTCATGCCCCTGGTGCGTGAAGGCCTTAATGCTTCAGACGGGCCAACCTGTACCTTACCCACGTTGTGAAAGTAAAACTTAACGGTGTGAATATAAACAAAACAACTTGAGGTTTAAAAATCAAAAATACTTGGTTTGGTGTCACGATTAATTTAACAGATTTTTGTGTTTAAAGTCTCACAGCATTGAACAATTACATTTAAAAAGCGCCACCAGCAAACAGTTGCTCTGTATAATCCACAGACGTTTTTTATTCATATTACTTTGTACCAAAAAACAGAAAGGTCTGTGAATCCCACAGAGTAACGACCAAACATTGTTTATGGAAAAGATGTTGCTGTTAAAATGTCATGGTTTAATATTAGTCATTGTTTAACATGGATATTTCTTAATCCATAGTATTGTCTGAGGACTGACGACTTGTTTGTGACATTATAATAAGGGGAACTTTCAACCACAGGAACAATCTGACATCATGCCGCTGCTTTAACGATAGAGTGAACTCCCCGACTTCTGTGTTGTTAGCCTGAGTGAAAGTCCATAGCCAATAAATAGTGCCGGCCTGTGGGTTTTTACTTTCTAGCAGACATGCCACATTTTTCCCACTCAGGGTTTTTATCTGTGACCGTTCACTTTCCCACCCTGACAGCACCTCTGCACTTCGTCCCCGTCTGAGTCCTTAATGTGTCCCCGACATGAAAGCGCCCATGCAGGAGATTCATCACGGCCTGCGGATCAAAGAGCGGGTGAGGGGTCGGCGCTCACCGGCTATTTAGTCTTGTGGGCCGTAACGCTTTCGCAGAGCACCCGGGGTGGGACGGCACGTCTGAGGAGTTTGTTGAATTCATAATTATCTTTATTACCATCGAGCCGGAGGGAAAATAAGAACCAAGTCCTCGCTGACCCTCACAACAACAGTTCACGTGTGACAGACGGACATCAGTGTGCTTTATATGTCCTCCACTATGTCATGTCTGTTCCCAACACTAGGCCAGCCCACTGATTTGTTTATTGCTTTAGTTTCACAAATCCTCTCTAGTCTGGTGTTTCGGCGCTCACAGCCCACTTCCTCCTCGTCAAACACGGCCTTTTGAGTCCACCAATTACATATAAACTCAGGATCACTTCAGTTCAATCAGGAGGGACTTCATTTTCAAGAGTGATCCAATACTTTTACTGACATGGAGCACAATGGCGCTAACAAGCGGGTCGGGCCTCATCACTGCTGCACAGGCTCCGCCTCCAAAATGAGGAGGATGGCAGCGCTCGTATACGGAATATTTTGGCTTCATTTCTGTACAGTGGGAGGAAGTGGAGACGCAGTTGTAATAATACCTACGAAAAGTAGTGTGCTGTAATCTGTAGATATCCCACTAATGTATTTTGTATGTTATCAGTAAATCATGAACGAGGACGTGGAGAGACGGCTGGAGGGAGGGAGGACGCTCGTTCTCAACATTGATGTTTTTGTCACGTAGCTTTCGTAATTAGTTTCGGGATTATTTCCGTGGTTATTTAACCCAAAGGATGAACTTTTTCCTAAACTTAACTAAGTAGTTTTTAGTTAGTTTGCCTAAAACTACGTTTCCTGTGAAGACGGAAGTTTATTTTGAAAAGATGCATGTAACAACATTTGACACGTGTTGCACAAAAACCTTTTCGCAGAACGTCCTAGGAACCGCTGCATGAGGACATGTTGTCCCTCTAAACACCGTCTGTTATCCACTCCAGAAGGACCTGAAGTGTTGTTAACAGCCTCGGTGCATCGGGAAAATGCGCAGACAAAGCTTGGTCCTGACACTCTGATGGAAGTTTACTTTTTCTCGTCCAGATAGGTTTGACTAACCTGGAAGTTGGTTTCGGTCTGATAGCAGAATGACAGCAGAATGACAGCAGAATCATGTTGGCCAGTCTGTGGTTGGCTGTGCCTCTCTCTCGCCCTCTCTCTCTCTCTCCCTCTCTCTCTCTCTCTCTCTCTCTCTCTCTCTCTCTCTCTCTCTCTCTCTCTCTCCCTCTCTCTCTCTCTCTCTCTCCCCCTCCCCATCCCCCCCGTCCCCTGTTTAATCGTTATATCAGCGCTGCTGGCCTCTCCCGGGAATCTGGCTGGCATTTAGAAGGCTGAGACGACTCAAGACCCCAAGGGCTCATCTAAAACCTGCCTGCTCCAAGCTGTCCACATTATTAGCTCCCTGCTCTCAAAGGAGACATTCACACACACACACACACACACACACACACACACACACACACACACACACACACACACCCCTCCGTCTTTATTATTCTCTGTTCTCCTGTGTTCTGCCCCTGGTTCTCCCCTGAGGGACAGGAAGTAGACGTGTGTCAGAGCGCCGCTCCTCCACCAGTGTAACAGTAATCACTTCATTGATATTCCTTGTCTAATTACGCTGCTGCGGATCATTTGCATAAACCTTGTCCCTCTTTTTAATAACGAGGACAAACAGACGTCTGTAATCTTGTTGGACTCTTTCTCTGCAGCATCCATCATGTCTCTCTCTCTCTCTCTCTCTCTCTCTCTCTCTCTCTCTCTCTCTCTCTCTCTCTACAATACTGTGAGTGTGTGACACCACGGGGACAACCAGCTGGTTTTTAACCTGCAGCTTGCATGAGGTCAACAGTTAGGACCAGCGTTTGTTTGAACTTTGATTTTGTAGTGCTGATCATGCCGTCATCAGTAACATGATGTCACTTTACAGCATTTCTGAAACCACTTCCTTTTTTCATTTGGTGCCACCAAAACCCAAAGTTGCCAAGTGCAGCTTTAAGGAGATGATTCCAAACTATTCAAATATACTATGTAAACAAGGATTATTTTTTTCCAGTGCTGCATCACTTTTGACAATCTGGAGCACAGAGCTCAGCAGTGATTGTCACCCGTTTGTGTGTCTGCTGACACGATGCCGACAGGGAGAAACTAGTGTGTTTACCACAGAGCAGGAGATGGAGATGAAGTCTGATTTGCAACATTTCTGAAGCTGATGTTATTCCACACACAACTTTAGATTTTACTTTTGGACGCAGAGAATCTTCTTCTCATCCGATCCTTTGTTAAAAAGACACAATGAAATTATACTTCATCAAGTGATGTTTGAGCCTGAGAATCATCCACACATATGGCTTGTAAAATAGACAAAAACAGACAATAACGCAACACCTGTGATTTATTATTTATTTATTTTTATATGTCTTGTTTTAAATTAGAATGTCTTGTCTCTGTTTTTTATACATGTTTTTACCTGTTACTGACTGATGAGTCGCCAACTTAATTTCGTTGTATGTTTTTACAATGACAATAAACTCCCTTACCTTGATGGACACGAAAAAGAATAGAATAACAGCAAATATGGTATTTCTTAAGTACGGAGGTTACGTGACAAATACGTCATCGTTTAGGTCAAAATATCTACGGAAGTACCGCTTTAGGGCCATATTATCACTTTACACGTGTGCCTTATGACAAGGGTGCCACGTTATATAGAGAGCTGAGATTGTTCTGCAATTTTTTATGTAAAACACATGGGTATCTATCATATGCAAGTGCCTTTAAAAGGTGAATTTAAGATATTATGTAAAATCGAGAAAATGACCCCCGACTCCAGAGGGTTAAGTATGGAGTTTAAATGACAAGTAAGTCAATGGTTGGGTAAAAAGAACTAAGGAAGTGACGTTACTTGAGTACGGACCTTACGTGAACGTACAAATAAGTCAATGTGGACTTCTGGTTTCTCACAGGACTTTACAGTCTCTCACCTGTCCTGCCTCACGCTCACGTGTAACAGTATTGCATACATGAGTTGTAGATGAATCATAACAGCATTACTTGAATCATAGAGCTAGGAGTAGTGTATGAGAACAGCCTGAGCTGGGTTCCCTCACATGAAGCTGCTGTTAAACAAAGAGCCGAAAAAACACATTCACCCACCATGTCCTCATTTATTACTGGGCCTCAACATCATGATCTCATCTCAGAGGTTGGAAATGGTGAGGCAGCACGTGTGTGTGTGTGTGTGTGTGTGTGTGTGTGTGTGTGTGTGTGTGTGTGTGTGTGTGTGCGTGCGTGTGTGTGTGTTCACGCCTTCACCTGCAGGCCAGCCTCTCCCGTGACCCCAGCAGGAGCTACCTGTGTGTCTCTGAGGTGTTCGGCTCAACATGTGACCCAGAACAGCGCTGAAGAGTCGGTTTCTCTTTATCTTGCATCTCTCCGGGTTCAGACTCTACTGCGGTGGATCATTAGAGCCTTTGAAATGTAGAAACCATTATCCAATTATGCAGTTAGAGTGTCTAAGTATTCACAGAGGTCATCTGATCTGGTGAGTTCAAATACCAGCAGTGACTCTTCAGAGCTGGACTCACTGTACCTACATGAGGAAGAATGCACACGGTTCAGAAAAGCTCCTCTGCTTATGGAATATGAGTCTATCTAGCTTTTTAAAGGCTCATATTCATTCAATAATTCATTAATTCATGCACATATATTTTTATTGTCTGAAATATTTATTATAAATGGCTGTTCAGAGTTTTGATGTGATACGTCGACCCTACACAACTACTATAGTGTGTGTAGTTAAACATAATGGAGTAACCAGGCTGAACAATGAAATGTAATCCAGGAAGTCCAGTTGCAGTAACAGGAGATGTCCACCCTGGTCTCCTGTAAAACCAAACAAACACTTTTCCTCTTCTGGTTGCATGCGACCATCATTCTTACCTGGAGATTGTTCTACTTTAGTGAACCATGGCTAAAGCACAGGGTATATCTTCCTGTGCAGTTCAGCTCCAAATGACACAAACAATAAAAGAGAGTGAGTATTGTCTTTTAACAGGAGCGTGGGAGTTTCAACTGGTTTATGAGGCTCAGGCCATGCTGCTGAGAGCGAGGGCGGCCATGTTTTTATGTGATCTGCTCATAAACGTCACTGCTGTTCAACTTGTGTTTATCTTTGTTCTTTGGAAACCTGGACTTTGAGGCTTTTTGGACCTTTTCGTTGTGAATGTGTATTTACGTCCAGTATGTGTGTATACACGCGTGTGAGGCGCTAGTGTCGGCTTCGGATGGGAATATTGGTGAAATGTTTTGGGTTTCTTTTTTTTGTGACAGTGATGAACGCCATATTAGAAACATATACATTTCTAATCCCCCGACGGTTGCGCGGCTTCAAGAAACCCTCTGGACTGTGCTGCAGGGTGACCGCTGAGAGATGGAGAGAGGGACTAGATGACATGCAATATATAGAAAGGCAGACTTAAACTACATGAGGTCATTGAATGCAGCAGATCCTGCGTCACAAAAGCGTACTGTGTAAAGCAAGCCAGTTCTCCAAACAGTATAGGATTGTTTAACACAAAAAACATTTAAAACAATCACATACATGATCTACTTCTCATTGTGTTAGACTGACAGACAGACGGACAAACACACGACTTTCACCCTGTTTGGGTCCCGTCTGACACAAGGTCAAGGTCATATTACCGTAAAAGTCGATTACAAGCCGCTCCTACCTCCGGTCAGTGTCCCTGCTGTAGCATGCTAGGAGCAGCGCTAGCTAGGAGCAGCGCTAGCTAGTGCTGCTGCTAGCTAGTGCTGCTGCTAGCTAGTGCTGCTGCTACCAGCCGCTGCTGCTGCTACTGCCCGCGTCACCTCTGCCCAAGTCGGGTGTCGAGCCTGGTCCCGCTACCTTCGATGGTTTTCGGGGAGCTAGCGGAAGTTAGCGGGGAAGTAACGGAGCGCTAGCAGGAGCCCCAGCTGGCTACAGCGGGGAGCTAACGGGGACACTGACCGAAGGTAGTAGCGGCTTGTAACCCGACTTTTACGGTACTCACTTTTTGTGACATAACTTCTTGTACTTTTCTAACAGCAGTTACGTAAAAAAACACTTATTTTAACTCAAATCACGCTCTTTCCTAACTCTAACCAAGTAAACCTGAACAGTAAGTAAATACACGTTGGAAGTTTATTTGAAAAGAACACAATGTGCGTAGAGGAAACTGACTGGGTCTCTGCCCAGGTCTCTGACCGGGTCACTGACTGGGTCTCTGCCCAGGTCTCTGACCGGGTCACTGACTGGGTCTCTGCCCAGGTCTCTGCCCAGGTCTCTGCCCAGGTCTCTGACCGGGTCACTGACTGGGTCTCTGCCCAGGTCTCTGACCGGGTCACTGACTGGGTCTCTGCCCAGGTCTCTGCCCAGGTCTCTGCCCAGGTCTCTGACCGGGTCACTGACTGGGTCTCTGCCCAGGTCTCTGACCAGGTCACTGACTGGGTCTCTGCCCAGGTCTCTGACCAGGTCTCTGCCCAGGTCACTGACCAGGTCTCTGCCCAGGTCTCTGACCAGGTCACTGACTGGGTCTCTGCCCAGGTCTCTGACCAGGTCTCTGCCCAGGTCTCTGCCCAGGTCACTGACTGGGTCTCTGACCAGGTCTCTGACCGGGTCACTGACTGGGTCTCTGCCCAGGTCTCTGACCGGGTCACTGACTGGGTCTCTGCCCAGGTCTCTGCCCAGGTCTCTGACCGGGTCACTGACTGGGTCTCTGCCCAGGTCTCTGACCAGGTCACTGACTGGGTCTCTGCCCAGGTCTCTGACCAGGTCTCTGCCCAGGTCTCTGACCAGGTCACTGACTGGGTCTCTGACCAGGTCTCTTCCCAGGCGGTATGAGACGAGTTGGTGGCGAGAACACGTTGACTGCTGAAGTCAGACCATGCAAGCTGCAGATGTTTACCACCTGTGACATCAGAGCAGGTTTTTCATTAAAAAAGAATCTGTAAAACATCAACTGAGAATCAAACGTCTGGATGTGGCTTTTCTTTTTCTTCCGTATCTTGGTAGGTTTGGAACATCTCACAACACTCCAAATAACCCTTTCAAGCTCATTCAGTTTTCTGCCCGCTGTCAGGAAGGTAACTGCCTCCTCCTGGATCAGCTTTTAATCAAACGTGAATTTAGATTTTGTATTTTTCTTTTCTTGTGCTCACGTTCATTACATGTTGTGTATTTCAGACTCTGCCAGAGCTTCTGAGATAAAGACTGTCTGTCTCTTGCTCAGATTCCTTCCAGAGCATCACGTTAGCACCAACATGCATGCTGCTGCAATAAATGGTAAAACCTTGACGCACCGAGTGCAATAAGACAAATTAAAAGTTATCAGAAGTCAGTTTTTGCGACACCAATTGAAATTATGAAAACTCGCCTAATTTTAATTGTATTCCCCATAATTGACTTTGATTCCAAATTTGCATTGAAGTTTTCGTGAGACGTGTCATAATTGAGAGAATACATTTGACTTTAATCTCACAATTCTGTCATTTTTCCCCACAAAACGCCGATTATTCTTTGTCTGGAACAAAGCCGATCAGCACAGCTTATACAAGTGGAGGTCATCACTCCTTTGGCCTCTCTGTCAGACTGGGAGCCAGGTATCCGTCGGTGGTGGTTCGCTTCTGTCTCGCATGGGAGAGGCCGTGGAGGCTGGAGGGGGAGGGGCGGCTGCAGACACTCAACCTGCACTGCCAGCAGTGATGTATTCTTCCTCAAACAAATGTCGGGGCTGGAGGATGGGGGATCCCCGGGGAAATAAAGTCTGCCTCCATCCACAACCCCCCCTCCCCTCTTTATCTGCTCAAAGCGTGTCTATTTATGAGGGTATAAGTGGTGTTAAGTCCCTATGCCTCCAGGATGTTTATTAGTAGCAGGTCCAAGCTGACTGACACGCTGAATGGAAATTATGTCTCACCTTTAATGCAAGTAGATTAATGCCCAACGGTATTTATTAAAAAGAAACTCTCTGTTACAGAGCAGTCATTTTCAAACTAAGACCAGATGAGCATTTAGTGGAGAAACTGAAGATTTGGGTAAAAATTCACTTAAAACAAACACTCATAGTGTCACTACGCAAAATAGCCGATGGCAATGTGACCTTGTGCTGAAGTCTCAATACGCAATATGAAAGCCAACTAGGCTACAGACTGCACAAACATCTCCAAGGCTAATGTTGCTCACTAACGACGCAGCGATGTGGCCGGTGAGCTGGCTCTGGACCAGCAGAACGTGTCCGTAGGCCCAGTGATGTGTTGCTTAGTTTTATAATCTACACACATTGGACATTCACACTTAAAATGGAGGCACATTTTAATATATTGTAATTAACATGTTGAAAATAAAGTGTTTTTTATTGCCTTCACCCTCTGCAACCATTAATCCTTTCATACTGTAAATTCATTATTGCATTCATTCATTTCTTATTAGCATGCAGTGTGGAAAGCCAGTTTAATCCAACTCGGTGTGCTTTCAAAGTAAAATGAATGTATAATTTGCAATGTTGAGGTACCTGTAGTATTTTACTTGAGTATAGGGGTGTGCAATTTGACCATATTGGATGGTGAATGATGAAGCTGTATTAATAACCGTGCCAGTGAGCTACTAGCACACACTAAGTCGGTTGTGCTAAGTGTGTTTGTTGCAATATTCTCCAGCAAAACATCTAACAAATGCAATTCCTCCCAAGTTATTAGTTGTTTGGAGCTGGTGTTTCACTGGGTGCCGGCCTTAGGCTCTCCACACATGGAGGAGAGACAGAATATTTGGTGAGAACAGATCCTCATTGTCCTCTGTGAAGATAGATGGAAGTGATGTGATGTATCCCTGGTGCGTTTTATGTGCAGTGAGCGCTGCACCAGACTCCATTTAAAAAAGAATGCCTTTAATATGCGACATTGTTTGCCAGCAACCAATAATACTTAGGAGGCAATTTGGTCATGGGTGCTCTAACCAATTTAGCATGCAGTTACCACACCAGGCATAATTTAGTTTGAATGAAAACTCAAATTCATTTGCTTCTGTTTTTCTTCACAAGTAACAGGTGAACCAACTTTAAAATATGTGCTGAGTGGGGATCTAATCTATGCCGATGTGAAGGCTGCAGGTGTTTTTGTTACCTTGTAGGGCAATATTTTTGTTGGACTGTTCAGTAATTTGCAAAATAGTCTTTAAAAAACCAACATGAAAACGAAATGTGGAAACATCCTAAAAAATACGATCCTGGAAAACAATGGTCATATATTTTTGCCATGTCGCCCACCCTTCTACTACTAAATTTGACTACATGTATTTGTATGTTTAGTTGCTACTTACTCCTACACTTGTCAACAAATAATCTGTAGTACTACTTCAAAGACATTATTGGTCATAAATTACAACATTAAAGTGATCAGTAATTATAATCCAATAGTATATCTCATTCTGAAATGGGTCATTCGATGATTTTGTACTTTTACTCATATAATTTGGTATGCAGAGTATTTCTACACCGGTATTTTACATAAGTAAAGCTCAAAGGCTTTATTTTATATTCAACTTTATTTCTCCAGACACCATACATGAGCATTTATTATATACCCACCATGTTTCCTTAACCTTAACTGTTGTTTTATTGCGTGAACACAGGTTAGAATGACCCTACCCGAAATCATGCAGTTCACACCTGCCCTTTGTGTTCAGAAAGTAGAGATCATCTTCAACAAAAGAGCCCTGTGATGAATCAGAGTGGGTGTGCGGTTGAATTGGACACAGGCTTGTCACCGCCTCTCAGTGTGCAGCTGGGACATCAGTCCTCTGTGGGTGTGTCTATTATCTCTCGCTCACAAAAGGCCAATGACACTCGTCAAACAAATAGTTCTATTCCAGCACTGATGATAACGTCCATGTCTCTGACATAAAGGCCTTTAAAATAGCCTCGCACACGAAACCCAAGACGGGAACCCATGAACATAAACTCTGTACGTACATTTTTCATGAAAAACAATTGTACAATACTATATGTAGTTCTGTATTTTGTATATATTTAGTCACGAGGGATAACTCTACGCTAAAAGTGTAAAAGGACCACAAATAATGGAGAGTCATAAAGTCAGCATACTAACTCTGTAATGTCAATACAAACACAGGACTTTCACCCCGGGGGCCGCTGTTCATGTCCTCAATGTACGTGAAACCAAGGCGAGTTTTGTCACATAGTTTTGTACTTTACTAAAGTCAGTTACCTAACAATTGTAGTTATTTACATATCAAACATACTTGTTAACCCAAACCACAATCTTTTCCTAAACCTAACACAGTATTTTAGTTGCATAAGTAGCCAAAAAACTAAGTAAACCTATTATTAGTTTATTTTGAAAAAAGATAAGATGCATGTAACAAGCAGAAACTGGATAAGTTTTCTGTGAACATAAAAATAGTATAAACTCACTAACTACACTTGCATATAAATACAACATTACATTCCAATATATAGATGTATGTATACATATATGTTTGTATATATATATTTATATGTATGTATATATATACAATATATCTCATATATATCTATATTAGACTTTTTCAGTTTAATTGACTAAATTTCAAATTCCACGTCCCCAGTTAGACATAATAGTTTTAGTAGCGTAGCTTTTTAAACTATCCAAAATAACAGCTGCATAAGTTACTTAATTTTTCACCAAGCTCCCATAGCTTTAGCCTGTTTTATAGGATGTATTCCACATGACTACCATTTCATGACGGTTCCCCTTTATATTTATATTTCAGCATTTTGGTAAACGGTTTTGTTCTCGTTTTCATTGACATGTGAAATAATCATGAAAGATTGGCATTCATGGTCAAACCAATAACACAAATTCTTGAAAGATCAGGCTCATGTCTGTCCTAGTAACAAGCACACATTGTTTAATTCACATTTCAGGTATATTTAAAGTGGCTTTACTAATTAATTATCAGTGCGGGTTCGTGTGGGCTGCATGTGGAGGTGGAGGAGTCAACGCTGTGAGCAGCGGGGACGAGCACAGGTGAGCGGTTGGCCTCGGGGGAGGAGGGGTTAGCGGCCTGAAGGCAGGCTATTGAAGGCATTGTGTGGTGACGGACAGCAGCGTGTCGGGAAACAAATGAATTGTGACAGCCAGCTGGAGCACCAGCCACACCGACCGGTGAGCCGGAGGCTGTCATCGCTGTAGCAATGACGAGGAGCAGGAAATATGACTCCATCAAGACCCAAAGCAATGCTTACAGGGGGATGCTCAGGGGCCAGAAAGCCTGTTGGCCCTAAATGAAGCAATACTCATTGTATACAGCATGTCCTCCCCCACCATGTGCAACAATTATTATCATCTTTGTGAAATGTAATGATTCATAACTGTCTAAGGGGACAGCGGCAAATCTAGATTTTGGGTGTCATCCTCCCGGTGCTGAGACCTGACAGCTTTGTCTGGGCAGCAAGTGGGTAGAGATGACAGATCATACATCAAAAGGTCCAAAACGTACACGCACCATATTAGTGTTCATTTCATCAGCTATATTTTAATTTATATATCACGGTCGACGGCGTCTGACACTGCAGACAAGGCACTGCATCCCTCAGCCTCTGGAGGAGACGTGCCGGGCTTTCCAGCGTAAACCCATCCGCATCATTATTAGATGCTCAGAGCAGTTGCTCCAGCAGTCAGATGTTGTGGTATAGAGTGTATAGAGTGGCTTATTGTTTGGTGACGGAAGGGACAGTTATGTGGTCCTTGGCTGATGGTCCATCTCCCAATCCTCGGTCAACAACTAAATTTTACTGCATAAGCAAATGCACAGATAACCTATTTAACTGAGGAGGAATTACACTATAGTTGAATATGCCACTTTTATGCACCTTTGTCAGATTGAAGCAAACTCTTACAGAAGCCAGAAGAGCAAAAACATCTTTTACATCAAGAAAAGCCTTTAGTGCCGTTCTTTTCTCTTCTTTTGATGGAGAAAAGCTTTCCACTCCTGATATAACTAATGCTATTGCAGCATCTAAGCTAACCTCTTAGCCGCCTTTCCGTGGCGTCACACACACACACATGTAAGCGATGATCCGGCTGCAGCTTTGTGTTTATGTGTAGGTGTGTATGTGTGTGTAGCAGAGGGTACCCTCATCCCTGTACCCACCTGCCAAAAAAGAAGAAAGAAAACACCCCAGCCAGGACTGCTGCCAGCTATATATTCAAATTCCTGCATAATTATTGCATGACCTCTGGCTGTCTGACTGAGAGGTGTAAATCATTTCGGTAGTAACCGTGTGAGATATTGCATTAGACCCCCCCGGTCCGCTCCTGCAGGCTGAGGACACGGATATTGCAGCGTCTGCTTCTGTCCTCCGTATTTTAATTTCCAGCATCTGCAGCAATGGCCTTTGTGTTGTCTCTTACAGCACTCTCCAGTGTCGTAATCCCAGATTTTATTGAGGCAATATTCGGTCTGGATGGCACTCAGTTTGTCGTCGGTGCATTTGTCCGTACCATGAAGCTGCCCTCACTGGTGCTCCAGGTTGTCGAGCTCTTTTTCCATTAACATGTCTGGGAAAGCCTCTAAATCAGTAGCTCGAGTCCCTTCATTTGACTTCGGAGGCTCACTACATGAATTGCATTTTTTTCAGGTTTAGCCATCACTCTCTCAGTTAGTAGAAAACATGGAGTAGTGTGTCAGAAAAATCAAATTAAGTTGGCACTTGCAAAACAATGGGAAAGTCAAACCGACCGACACAGTTTTAATGATGATGCTGGAGGGGATTAAAAGATAATTCTGATTTAATACAACTAGGCTCTAAATATACCATGTATGACCACCGGGGCACACACAGAGTAATGAAAATGAACTCTGGGAGGTCCACTTTTCTTTTTCAAGAAAACTGCACCAGGACTTTCAGAGGGTTGTTTTCTATTGCTACCGGTCCTCACGTTACTAAGTGGTCCCCGTGGCCAGGTGATGGTCCCCACCAGGATAGAAAAACAAAACACACACACACACACACAGAGCAATCCCCCAGATAGAGATGATCAAAACTAGTGCAGCTGCAGGCAGGATCCTCTCCTGTCCTCTCCTCCATTCCTTTCACCGCCTCTCCTTTCCTCTTCTCTCTTGCGCTTTTTTCGCTTTGTGGTGTGATGTCTAGACAGTTTGCCGGGTTCCAATCAGGACAGACACACGCTCACACTTGCTGTCAGTAAGCTACAGAATTGTGTTTTGGGTTGTGTCGCTATTGGTGTTGTTCGGCTCATTGTCATGGGAACTACGCTCGGAGGCTACTGTCTTTCTGTGTCTCTGTCTCTGGCTGCTGGTCTGTTTGTCTTTTCAGGAACGGGCAGAGAGCGTCGGTTATTCAGTCAGATATTCCATCCTGATCAGATAGTGTTGCACTGGAAGCTAACGACGCGTAGTCAGTGGCCCTAAGCTTCAAACTATGACGCTCTACAGGGTTCTTACGGTCATGGAAAACCTGGAAAAGTAATGGAATTTTAAAATGGTTATTTCTAGTCCTTGAAAAATCCTTGAAAAAAATGAAAGCCCCAAAGTTTAGTAAAAGTCATGTAAATGTGTTATATTCATGTGTTCATGTCGTTCATTTACGCTGAGTTTGAAATAATGAATATGCTTTTAAAAAGAAGACGCATCTATATGAATGTTTATTCTTTTAATCAAACTATTGTCTCATTCATTTGTGTCATTTAAGGTTTACTGTATGCTTTGTATTCTCATTGTTAGTTTAAATACTACATTTACTCACTTTTGACTGTTTACACCCAGATTTCACTGAATGTTTGTAATGGACATTTGGTTTAAGGTCATGAAATCCATTGGTCACAATGTGTCTGAACCCTGGCTCTAGGTACTCCTGTAGTTTCTGCTCATTACGTAGTGTCTTTTCAAAATAAAATTCCAAGGTAGGTTTACACCTGCAACAAAAGTACTTGGTTAGGTTCAGGAAAAGATTGTGGTTTTGGTTAAAATAATAATAATACAAATATCTAGTTAAGTAATTGGTGTTAAGTAGCCAATGTAATGGAACTGTGGTAAATAAGTCAACGTTTACTTTCACACAGGACACAGCGGTCTCCTGGGTAAAAACCCTGTTTTTCTTTAAGCCATTCACCCTTCTCTCCCTCCCTTCTCTCCCTCCCTTCTCTCCCTCCCTTCTCTCCTTCCCTTGTCTGTTTTTACAGCACGTCCGTTGCTCTGAGCGTTACACTGACAGGGATGGGTTTTTGCTGGAGTTAGCTGCCAGCCTGATAACCGGTAAACATTGGTATCAGACGCCCGAGGGCAGCGGCCAAGCGTCGGTATTTGATGAGTTGGGAGTGAAACCGGGTTGCATTCAAATCTATAAACCACCTGATTCACAACGGCCCTTTCTTTTGTTTCACTGTCACCAATCGGACCTGAGGATCTCCCGAGGACCTCTTGGCGTTGGACGCGCCCTCCTTCACTCTCTTTGACTCTCTCTGTGTGGTACTTGGCATCGCATTTGGTTCTGCTTCATTGCCAAGAGAAGGAAACACCCTCTTCTCTTTCCAACACAGCTCTGCTGTATTGGCGGAATAGACAATCACCTCCACCTGCTGTTTAAACATGGAGCGTGGACCTGATGGATACTGCACTTCACTGTGATAACGTGCCCAGTGCATTGGGCACTGCTAGTCTTGCTCTGCAGTCTTAAAGCAGGAACAAACAAGCGTCCTCGTAAACGTTCTGTACAAGTATGCACCAACATATACAATAAGCATGGAAACATAAAGTCCCTTAGGCGTTGATATATAAGATTGTGAGGATCCACCCGTCTCACGCAGGGTGTCCACCACCACTCGATCACAGCCAAGATTTAATATCACAAAACCTGCCAACAGCTGTCATGGCAACCTCCTTTTTCCCACAATGCAATTTTCCCACTGTCCCTGAGCTCTGAGGTACAAAGTCTCCTTTCTCTCTCTTTGTGTCTTAAGTCGCCTGTATATTAGAGAGTGTAGGGCTAGAATGAGTTTTACTTTGAGGTCATGCTCCTGGTCTTGTGGATTGGAGGATCGCCTCACAGGGTTGTCGAATGTGTGTCGCAAACTCTGGCTATTGATTTGTTTCTTAATGAAACGTCATAAATCAATTATTGGTTATTATTAAGCTCATCCCAACCTTTAAACCAAGGTACCAGGAGTGAAGGCAAGCCTGATAATCCATCAGAATTGACATTTCATTTCTCTTCAATAAGGCCTTTACAAATTTGGGGTGCTTTAATTTGCACGTAAATGTATTTAGTGTTTGTGTGGTGTAAAAGCTTGTTGATTTATTTCACAGCAAGGTACATTATTCTGAAAGGCATAAACCAATCACATTGGAACTTGACTAAGATGTATTTTTAACTGTACGGTGAAGATAGAAAGAACACGCATTTCTTTTAAAAGCAAATCCTTTTAGAGAAAGACAGATTACATTATTATGAATACACGTTTCTCTTAGCAGTACAATCACAGCAGATGTCTGTTTTCTTACAGACTTGCAGACGAGTATCCATACTCAAGTGTCTTGGTGTGTAGATGAGAACAATCCTACATCACCAACTTCGAGCGTGTTTATTTTCTTCAATGCGGTATGGCAGCCTCTCCTGTGCCACGGGGATCTTGTGGTGCTTGAAGTTAGAGACGCTGAAGTTGCGTCAACAGGTTGTGGTCTCAAGAACCCGTGTTTGCATGTAAACAACGCAGACATACAATGATATTCCAGACAACAGGGTTCTTCCAGCTTTGTGGCAACAGATTGTGTCTCTTTCCTGTTTCAATATGACAGTTCACCCATTCACAAAGCCAGGCCGATACAGACATGGTTTGACTGAACCCCGTCCAGAACCTCTGGGTGAACTGGACTCGGCCAACATCAGTGTTGGACCTCACTATTGCTCCTGTGGTTAAATGGGAGAAAATCCCTGCAGGACGGTTCCAACATCTGGTGGACGCCCACGGTGTTGTATCACATCTTCAACTCTCACATGTCGCAGGAATGTGAGGATTTGGCCTCTTTGGTTTGGGTGTCCATGCCTTTGACCATGTG
Organism: Taurulus bubalis; assembly: GCF_910589615.1. NCBI lineage: Eukaryota > Metazoa > Chordata > Actinopteri > Perciformes > Cottidae > Taurulus > Taurulus bubalis. Next base: position 1,837,868 of record NC_136607.1, on the reverse strand, counting down.
ATGTACATCACGTACATATCAGGATGAAATGGTTTTATTTTCCGATCGCATAACTCACCTTCGCTTGTTTTTCCACCACCACCTAGATAGACTCCCTCAGTGCAGAGTGGACCTCCAGAAGGTGAATACATGAGTGCCTCATTGATTGCTGAGATCATTTCCCTGCTAACAAACATGTTGAAGTGAGTCCCCAGAGAATCCCGAGGCCTTACTCTGACTTCTTGAGCTTTGACTGAGCAAACAGCACATCCCCACTCTCTGAATCCGGCTTTTATTTCCCCCTGCCTCCTTCACAATCATCTTTTGATTACGCCTACTAATTAAACCTCCAACAAGCTGCCACCCGAAGCTGCCACCCAGCTCCTCCTTTAGGTCACCCGGCTCCCCGAGGAGGGAGAGCAAACAAGAGAACAGTGAAGGAACACACACAGTCTGTTTTTTTCTGCTTCATCCTTTCTCCACTCCTCTTATCCTCTTTAATCCTGTACCTCTTTATGCTTGTTAAGCCGCTGGAGCAGTGTGGAAGCATAGGGCACAGGGCCAGGGGGTCAAGGAGGGTCCTCCAAAAAGGCGGCCCCTAGCAGTGGTGGTCCAGGTCCTCATTGAAATCCACCGCTGAGGACTTTTCATGAATCCTCTGTTCGCTCACATTGAAAGCTGCACCAAACAAGGCTTTGGAATAAACAAGACTAAAAGTCTAGAGCCTCGGTAGAAGCTGTTTGTTTAAGTTTAAAGCCTCGCTAGCGGCTCCTTGAAGCTGCGAGGTTCCCCGCATGTGTTGGACAGAACCAACAGCAGAATGCTAATGCTACGGTCATCATTAGTAATACGTTCGTCCAGGAGAGCAGTCATGGGAGCATACAGTGCTCTGTATATGTCATGCATAACTCAGCAGTTAGTATGCTTATCTTCTGGCTGAAAACAAAGCTTCCAGCAGAGCTCTGAGCACAACACTGAAGGAGTGTATTCTACTGGTAAGGAGAAGAATAGCAAAGCACTGCATTCCAGCTGTAATGTTGTGGAGCATAACGGTGACGGCCTGCAAGAGGGTTTTTTGGGGCATTGAGCGATGCCGATGTTTCTGAACCATTCTTTTTTCATAAATACATTTCATAACAGCCTCATGTGACGCTTGCAGAAACGCACAGTGGTGAAAGTCCTTTGTTTGAAATGAAATTAAAAGTAGATACAATACATAACAGATTGACATTGCACTGTTATTCTCTTTTCCAGATCGGAGAAACCGTTTGAGCTTTCTGTCGTCCCATGTGTCAACCATGTGTTGTTGAGTTATTCTGCACCAAAGCCATTCAAAGCATCATTATGAAAGCCGTGCAGCTGACCAACACATTGCCTCTGAGGAGTTACCTTTCGCTAGGGAATGAGTTTGTACAACTTAAATGTGTGAAAAAAGAGGAACATGATTCCTGTAAACACTGTCGAACTGGTTTGGAAATAGTGACACATTTAGGAGTTCAGGTCTCTTCCATTCAGCAGTGTTTTATTAAAACAGATCATTTTAATGTGCATGCTTCTTGGTCCGTGGAGAGAACACTTCATTGGATGTATACCTGTTGTTAGAACAGGTACATTTGGTCGTGACAGGTTTCTCAGCAGCCACAGGTTATGAAAAGTCAAACTTCATATTCAAACCAAACTCGTACTTCACAGCCACCGCTATCTGCAATGACGTGCCTGTAGTGTAGATGTAAAGGAGGGTGATGGACAGCAGAGCTGCTGAATAGAGGAGGGGAGTCCCACTCCGAGAGGAGGAGGAGGAGGAGGAGGAGGAGGAGTGCAGCTGTCCAAACACCAGCCCTTCTGTACCTGCCTTTAAGCTTCCTCCTCCCATCCCTCTCTGACCTCCTTTAAACCTGTTCCCAGATCAGACACCAGAGCCACACTAGTATTACTTCCAAACTTATCTAAAGTAAAGAGCATCAGTTGTTGTCCATTAAAGTACAGCAGCCACTGCCAAGATACATTGCAATGAGGAATAAGACCTTTGATGGCCTTCAAGAATCTGTTACGGAATCTTTCATTTTCAAACTTTACCAGATAATTTATTGCTAATGGTTTTGGATTATGGGCCATTTAGGGGAAAAGCAACATGCTAAACACATGTAAATGTAAAACCATTTACATATCCAAAAGACAAAGAGTTTGGGGCGATTAGTCGACAATTATCAAAAATATGTTGATTAGAATAATGTGAAAAACTGATCAGATATTTATTTTTTGTTAAATTAAATGTTCAATTAATTGGGAGTTTAAAAAATACTCTTTAGAATAATCAATAAATTATTTGTTAGATTAAACGTCTAATCGAGAAAATTATTTTTGGATTAATCTATAAAAATATGTTGCCTAAACCTTTTTTTTCAAAGATGCACGTGACGGAAATTATTTGCTGGACTTTCATAAGAGAACGCAGATAGAATGAAGGGTAACTTTCCGTGAGATAAATACTGTATAGGAACCGTTGTATGAGATATACGTTGAACATTTAATCAGGAAATGTGTAGAGTGCACAAAAGGCTTTTAGTTGTCAAACAAAGCCATAAAATCCTTTGAGGCTTTAGTTGCCATATTGCAGCAAAATAAATGAAATACTGTTGATTGAGTGTTTTGTACAGAACAAACATTTTACTTATTTTCAAGATCCATTAGAGAACATTTACTTATTATATTTACTTATGCTAATTAATTAAAAACATAATCTTTAGAAGAAAGTGTTGGTGATGATGGTTGTCTTCAGCTCGGTCTAGAGAAAATATCTTGGACTACTTTTATCACATTGTCATTCAACTTAATTGATTAATGTTCAAGGGCATCTGAAATAATTTGTTACCAGTTGCTTTCTCTAGTGTCCCACTATAACCAGTCCACTCAGTCTGTCTGTCCCACTATAACCAGTCCACTCAGTCTGTCTGTCCCACTATAACCAGTCCACTCAGTCTGTCCCACTATAACCAGTCCACTCAGTCTGTCTGTCCCACTATAACCAGTCCACTCAGTCTGTCTGTCCCACTATAACCAGTCCACTCAGTCTGCCTGTCCCACTATAACCAGTCCACTCAGTCTGTCTGTCCCACTATAACCAGTCCACTCAGTCTGTCCCACTATAACCAGTCCACTCAGTCTGTCCCACTATAACCAGTCCACTCAGTCTGTCTGTCCCACTATAACCAGTCCACTCAGCCTCTCTGTCCCACTATAACCAGTCCACTCAGTCTGTCTGTCCCACTATAACCAGTCCACTCAGTCTGTCAGTCTGTCCCACTATAACCAGTCCACTCAGTCTGTCTGTCCTACTATAACCAGTCCACTCAGTCTGTCCCAATATAACCAGTCCACTCCGTCTGTCCCACTATAACCAGTCCACTCAGTCTGTCCCAATATAACCAGTCCACTCAGCCTCTCTGTCCCACTATAACCAGTCCACTCAGTCTGTCTGTCTGTCCCACTATAACCAGTCCACTCAGCCTGTCCCAATATAACCAGTCCACTCAGTCTGTCTGTCTGTCCCACTATAACCAGTCCACTCAGCCTGTCCCAATATTACCAGTCCACTCAGTCTGTCTGTCTGTCCCACTATAACCAGTCCACTCAGTCTGTCCCAATATAACCAGTCCACTCAGCCTCTCTGTCCCACTATAACCAGTCCACTCAGTCTGTCCCACTATAACCAGTCCACTCAGTCTGTCCCAATATAACCAGTCCACTCAGCCTCTCTGTCCCACTATAACCAGTCCACTCCGTCTGTCCCACTATAACCAGTCCACTCAGTCTGTCCCACTATAACCAGTCCACTCAGTCTGTCCCAATATAACCAGTCCACTCAGTCTGTCCCAATATAACCAGTCCACTCAGCCTCTCTGTCCCACTATAACCAGTCCACTCAGTCTGTCCCACTATAACCAGTCCACTCAGCCTCTCTGTCCCACTATAACCAGTCCACTCAGCCTCTCTGTCCCACTATAACCAGTCCACTCAGCCTCTCTGTCCCAATATAACCAGTCCACTCAGCCTCTCTGTCCCACTATAACCAGTCCACTCAGCCTCAGCTGAACTGGGCTCTGCAGTCAGGTATTATTGCCTCGCATTCAGGGTAAAAGTTCCTGAGTGAACGCAGAAGTCCCCACCGGAGGAACCACCATTAGCATGTAGCATGTAGCATGTCCGCTAGCCCCAGCTTTGGTCAAAAACAGTAGGGGTTGCTTTGATTCTAGTTCACTTCACAGGTTTGCCGGGTGGTGCATTAAATGAGTGAATCATTTCTTTATCAAGATGTATTAACGCTAACTATTAGCACTACTAATCTCACACAGTCCATCAGGACCTTTTCATGTGAGTTATGTAACTTGCTCCTCGCTCCCTTGCACCCTGAGTATAGGAATGGTGCTATTAGTCACAGTGGGTCTCAAGTCCAGTGGGAAATTATGTAATGTGGTTATTGAACACTCCATTCATTATGCATGGTTAGAACTCTTCTCTCTCCTGTGTGTCCTCAGGTTGTTTGCCACCAAATGCAGCGGCTGTCTTGAGAAGATCGCACCCACAGAGTTGGTAATGCGAGCTCTGGAGAGTGTTTACCATCTCAGCTGCTTCTGCTGCTGCGTCTGTGATCGCCAGCTGTGCAAAGGAGACGAGTTTGTTCTGAAAGAAGGTCAGCTGCTTTGCAAGAGCGACTACGAGAGGGAGAGGGACCTGCTGGGCACAGTCAGCCCAGACAACTCGGACTCAGGTAACCGGGGTTCCCGCCGTGGGCCGAGTGGCGTCCATTGAAGGACTTAATGACGTCTTTTTGAAGCATCATTACAGAGAAGACACAACACTGCACGGAAGTCAAATCTTAAATCAAAGAATTGTGTTGTTTCTTCTGTCCGGTGACAGATAAGAGTGAGGATGAGGATCTGGATGTGAAGTCAGAGAAGTGTCCCCCAACCGGGAAGGGCAGCAATGACAGCAAAGACCCTCGCCGGCCCAAACGGCCACGCACCATCCTCAACACCCAGCAGAGGAGAGCCTTCAAGGCCTCCTTCGACGTGTCCTCCAAACCCTGCAGGAAGGTGAGCACAGAAGATCGAGTCGTCTGAGATATTTCCCTCCAATGATGCACTTATCGAGCTTCAGAATGTCATTCTGAAGCTTTGCTTGGTGGCAGATTGGATCACCTTCTTGTTGTCATTCCTTTTGGGAAATCTGGAAAGGCACAGATGCGATCGCTGCAGTTTTTAACAAGTATATTTTGTCAAAAACATTTTAGATCGGCCAAGACATTTCCGCCTTTACAGTGACAGATGCATCCAGATATCATTACTATACGGAATTACCCATGGTGCAGTTGTCTTATTTTGATACCGTCTAAAATGATGTAATATTCAACTGTCCCTTTTGTAGGCAGGAAGAAAAAAATGAAAGGAAAATAATGCCTGTGTGATATTCGGGAAATATGCACAGCGCTATGATGTACTTATATGATTTAATGTGTAGAAATGTCTGATGAGTGTTGCTGTGACTTGCAGGTGAGAGAGACCCTGGCTGCAGAGACAGGACTCACTGTCCGGGTGGTCCAGGTCTGGTTTCAGAACCAGAGAGCAAAGGTCAGTTACATTTCTAACATACAGTGTTTCCCCTGGTTTTACAGCGTTAGGGGACACACACACTTAAAACAGTGGTTCTCAAACTTTTTCCGTCACGCCCACTTTGAAGGAAGAACAATGTTCTCGCCCCAACAAAGCTGTAACAAAATGGTCCATGCAGAATTTTTATTGCAATAACAAAATGTTTGACTCCTCCATCTTTGCTTTTATAAATTATAGAATAAAGAACATTGCAATCACTTTATAGTAGACCAGATTGCTCCATCAGACAAAAAGAAATAAAATGTGCAGTCACTTTGTTAGAACAATGCAAATAAAGTCATATATGTGCAAAAAAAATAACTAATATTTAGATACTAGTTTAGCTTATAAGCAATTCTTTTGCTAGAGAAGAGCGGTAAAGGTGCGACCATGGAGAGACAGAAGGACATGCCGTCGTGAAGATAAGATCAATAACATGAGGCCGTTTAGTTTGTTTAATAAAAGAACAAGGTTCTTTAGGAAAGGGAACCTTAAATGACTTCTGTTGTGATCTGGCGTTATAGAGAAAATGACAGGGGGCGGGGCCTAATATAGTGGTAGGGGGCGGGGGCTAATATAATGGTTAGTGGGCGGGGCCTAATGTAATGGTAGGGGAAACACTGATATAGGTAAACTTAGTTGTACGGTTAACTTGGTTAGGTTTATCAAAAAAGATGGTGGTTTGGGTTAAAATCAGCATGTTTCTTATTTAAAATGTTTAAGTAACTGACGTTAAAATGAGTAAAAGCTCGGCTTCACACAGGACACCAACAGCAGTCTTCTGGGTAAAAGTCCTGTGTTTGTCTCTGTCGGTCACAGGACCCTCTTTCAACAGACCTGACCCTTTGACCTCAGAAGCATGTTTGTGGTCCAGTCCACCAAGTTGGCCTCCCTAACGTGTAACAAGACATTCCCAAAGCTGCCAGAATGGATGTCATTATCCAGATCTGGATCGCCTGTGAAAATGGGGTCTTTCTGTCTTTTTTTGCCAAAAGTGCTTAATTGTCTAAACCAGTTCTACATCAGTTAAGCTTCAGTGGATCTAGAATATATAATCTACTATTTGCTTGGCTTGGTGGCATTTGGGAGAATAAGCTCGTCAAAGTCTGAATATCCAATCGGCCTTTTACTGAAGTCAGAATCCGTCAATAAGAAAGTCACACAGGCTACAGTATATCTCAATCAATGCTGGAATGATGGATAAATATTAGTGATGTTGGAATGGTCACAGTTTTACCACCTCTTCTCTTTTGACAAAAATATAAGACAATCAATCAGATGCAGTGGAATTAGTGTTCAGCGTCTGTGTACTGACATAAACATCTTTTCCTTGCTGAAAACTAATCGTGGTAACTATGCACCGTTGGCTCCTTTATAGCCTTCTCCAGCTTCTTCCCCTCACAGACATAGCTGCTTGACAGTACACAAAATACTTGTATGTTGATGCTTTAATGAAATCTGGTGATATTTCGTTATAAAAAAAAGTGTATCATGCATGTGTCTACTAGCGTGTTGCGTGTTCATCTCAGTCACGGAGCTCTTACCTCGCATGGCAGCTGGATTCATGCAATATCACGAGCTCAAACCAAAATCTATCACTTCAGGCAGCTACAGGCTTCAGGTGTGTGAGATTCAGCTGTATGAACACACAATTAAGATATGTTTCTGCGATTTACCTGCAATAAACCGATAAAGGCTGCAGAGATAACTATATACAGGGTTGATATGGTCATACTGGAAAAGAGAGAATTATAAAATGGTTATTTCCAGGCCTGGAAAAGTCCTTTAAAAAAATAAAATCCCAAAAGTTTAATAAAAGTCATGTAAATGTGTTATATTCATGTGTTCATGACGTTCATTTACGCTGAGTTTGAAATACTGAATATGCTTTTAAAAGAAAGACTCAAAATATAAGCAGCCATACATACAGGCATCTATATAAATGTTTATTCTTTTAATCAAACTATTGTCTCATTCATTTGTGTCATTTAAGGTTTACTGTATGCTTTGTATTCTCATTGTCAGTTTAAATACTACATTTACTCACCCAGATTTCACTAAATGTTTGATCATGGAGATTTGGTTTAAAGTCATGGAGAAGTCATGAAATGCATTGGTCAGAATGTATCTGAACCCTGTAATAATGCAGATATATAAAAAGTCAGATTTCATGCTTTGTTAGTCTATTCATACACACACATGTACACACATGTTCCATCCGGTCTCTGAACTATTATGAGTAAACAAAGATCTATGCTGATGACAGGAAATATTTCATTCAGAGTGAATATGCGAATTACATGAATTTTAAGCGATCAAGTTGTGTCTATTCGTATCTTTTGCATCGTCTTTGTCTGAGATCCCAGCTCACTCCTCCTAATGTGTAGGATCAAATCAATGCACCTGTATGTAGACGACGATTCTAATAAAGTTCAGACGGTCTGACGGCTTTTCGCTCTGCTCTCGTCTGGCTTTGGCAAGAGTTTGATTGACAGATGGTTCATCCAATCACCTGCCAAGTGCTTTGCCCTTTTCCAAACTGTTTCCAATGCCTGGCTCCTCAGATGGTTGTGTGTAACAACAACAACCATCTGGCGCGTCAGGTTAGAGCACCATTGTAGTTAAAAACACACCAGTGAGCCCCACTGTTGCACTGGGTGACATGTTGCTTCATTATCATGAACACACACTGTGGTTTATTTTGACTCAGTCCCACACACACCGTCCTGCTGCCACTAACACTCACCAGAGCACCAAATGTGGATTAATCCGCCACGGAAAAAAGTCCCCAGAAAATGCACTGTTTCCTCCTGTTTGAGTGACGTTTTATAAAAGCTGCAGTGACCGACTGCAACGACAAGAAAGTACTCAGAAAATATTTAAAGTGTGTTTGTGATGCTTTAAAAATATATATATATATATATATATATATTTACATCTTCAGTGTGAACCATTGGGTTTGGAGTCAGACTCACAGAGTTGGTTTAGGACTGTTTATGGGATCTGTAATAATCTGTTAACAATAATTCAAAGGACCCACTTCAATGTGTTATCTCTCTCGCATTTAACCTCACTGGGTCTTTTAGGAGGAAAGTGTCCGATGCAGCATTATGTATTCAAACAGTCTGACACAGTGATAGTTACTGAACATTTAGAAAATATCTTTACATAACAAGTGACATATCTCAAAAATGATGTCTGAACTGGTCAAGGGTCTCAATAAGACAATCTTAAACAGCAACGATCTTCACTACATTATAATTGTCCACATGGTACTTAGGTATGTCCACTTACTTTAGATATTAGTTCATAGCATCTCCTTCTGTCCCTGTAGTGCTGCTGGAATGAGTTCCTCGCCTGAAAGTCAATGGTTCTTCTGAATGGGTTCTTGGTTCGATGCCTGGAATAAAGGACTGTGGTTAAAACAAGCTGAAGAGATTTTAATGTTTTGTTCTGTGTCATAAAATACGCCAGTTAATATCCCAACCTTGATTTTTTTAAATTCCCGTTTGTTTGCCACAGAGCATATTTTCTGCAATAGAAAACTCGTTGGCTTTCTTGTTGAGGGAAACAGTGATACGCTAACCGACACAGACACGTCCAATGAAGATGTTTTATGTCTCTTTATTTATTAGATTGTCCATAGTAAAATGAATACAGGCCCATCAGCCCATTCCTTCACTTTACTCTTGTCTTGTTTAGATTAAAGTATGACATTGAGATGTGTGTGAAAAGTATATTATCATGATCTCATCTTTTAACTTGTGAATGATGTCACTAAATGATATTTCATCACTGTCTGCTAACCCTAAACACCACGATATCCAAAGCCGTCACACCTCTGTATTTATTGTTATTAATACTGGACATGTTGTTTATTACACAGCTCAAACCTGTGTTCCTCACTTGATACTTTAAAAACATCATTCAGAAGATGTTAACACGTGAGCTCCGTGTCTCAATACATGTCTCTCAGCCACATACCAAGCTTCTCTCTTTTTTACTGTTAATGTATTTACAGATGAAGAAGTTAGCCCGCAGACAACAGCAACAGCAGGAGCAGCACAACAGCCAACGGCTCGGCCAAGGTGAGGAATTATCTGTGTGTATATATATATATATATATACATATATATATATATATATATATATACTGTACTGCTGGCTGCCTTCTCTGAAACAGCATCATTGGTGTCCATCTGCATGATTTAATCTGCCCATTATAATTGTAACGACAGTGATTACTGAGAGCTAGGTAATTTATGATTTATTTGGAGAAACAGCTTGAAATATTACATTTATTAGGGGAGCAATAACAGAGTGGAGTCGCTCATCAAACACTTCCAGTTTTGTCGGCTTTAGAGCGAGTCCCATGCTCTGAAGCAGAGTGACGTCTCCGCTGGTGGATGTGAGTTTTCCCCGGCAGTAAACGTGGACCTGCTCCTCCTCGCTGAGGGCTTATTGCCACTGTGGTCTCACCGCGGATACGAGCAGACAGTTTAGATAAGTGTCTCAGTGCTTTGGCAAGCGCTGCATCTATCTGTTCAGGGACTTCCAGCGTGTCAATATTGGCAGAGCAGCAGGGTTTATTATAGTGGAAACTGCTGTTGTTAACCAAATGAGCTGAGCAAACCAGCAAGCGGGGGGGTTGTTTGACATTGATGTTAGGATGAGATGAAGCCTCACGCATGACTGCTGAGATATCTTCAGGATCAAACAGCCAGTCAGTTTAGACAATGCTTTGACAGGATATGCGCTCCTATAAGGAAACCATTTGTTGTGCAGCGTCCGTAGTCTGTAGAGAGAAAACACAGATGATCAGGGTCTGTGTTCACGACGGTGCTGGAGCTCAAAGCTGCAGAGCAAGAGATGCATAATAATATACGGAGTTATTATCAAGCATCCGGGGCTGCTTGTAGTAACTTACTTGAATGGTTGCCGTAGATGTAAGTGTAAATGGGAGCTGTTATGTTCCAGGTTTAACAATTCAATTTATTTAGTATCGCCCAAAATCACAAATTATCCTCAGAGGCTTTACAATCTGTTCACATAGACATCCTCTGTCCCGGGACCTCACATCGGATCAGGAACAACTCCAACAAAAAACCCTTTAAGGGGGAGAAAAAGGAGGAAACCTTCAGGAGAGCAACAGAGGAGGATCCTCTATCAGGATGCACAGAAGCAACATATGCAATATCTGACCAGAATGAACAACGTAACAGAGTTACAACACATTACATGAATGTGACAGAAAGTATTCATATAATGAGTAGTATACGCATGGAGAGAAAGTTACAACTACCAAAAATAACAGCAGCAGTGGATATAGTAGAATAATAATGATAATAAGCAGCATATCTAGGGGCCTAACTATAAGCCCTTCAGCCATAGATCCAAACGCATAGACGAGGTCACACACCCAGGTCTAATCCACGAATAACACAACTCTGGATAACTGTGAGTTGTGTTTCTCCTCTGATGGAGCAAGACCCAGACGAGTCCAAACTCTACAACCCTCCATCTGACTCCCAGTAAGACAGCGACCCCAAACGTCAACGTGGGATCAGTGACTCATGTAATGTTCAATGTTATTCACGTCACTGTAACTTAACTGCCCAACACCGTTATTAGACCGGAGGTGTGGATGAAGAAGGTTTACTTTACTCAGTGTCGGTGGAGGAAGACGATGTGTGCATGTTCTGCGTGGCTCCAGAGGTGTAGCCCTGCTTGTTGCCCTGCTTGTTGCAGATGGGATGCCGGGCTGCATGGAGGGCCTGCGCAGCTCCTACTCAGGGCATCTAGCGCCCAACCAGCAGCAGCAGCTGGTGAGCATGGAGCACAGCGGCTACCACGCCGACCCCTTCCAGCAGGGCCTCACGCCGCCACAGATGCCCGGGGACCACATGAACCCTTACGGTGAGCGCCTCCCTCTACAGGACCTGTTCTCTGGGTTCACTCTGTTTCCTTTGCTTTTTAGCCCCGCCCCCCGCGGCGTCCATTATCGGACAAGAAAAGAGGAACATAAGTCAAGTGACGTTTCCTAAAGGATCTCCGGAACCACAGCGTTGATTAACTTCATTTAAATTGCTTCTTAGAACGCATCACACGTCTCACACACAGTTTTTTGACTGAAACTCCTTCGTAACACCTCAATGCTTTATTTTATTGTGATTTTCCAAAAAGGTGTCTTATATGTGGGCGGTTGTTTAGGCCCTGAACATACTTTTTTTTTAAATATATATATTTGTTTCACAAATAAATTCTAAATAAAATAACACAAGTGTTAGAACTCATTTGGGGTTCATACGACTACTTGAACAGACCTCACGAAGGAGCTAGAAGGGCTTCTCCCCCCTAGGGGGACTCAGGGCTCAACAGGTTGTGGAGACTCTTTTCAATGAATCAAATATACAACTGCTAATTCTTTTGCACTTTCACTATCATTCCACATCTGAAGAAAATGAACGTTTAAATATAGCTGCTGGTGTTCGTTCCATACCGACTGCCTCGTCAGTGTCAACCCAGGAAGTCCCATTCAATGTGAACATTATTATTTATTAATAAAAGACTATTCAACTTGCAATGTGTCTATAACTTTGATGATCGTTTTATATAAAAGCAACAGCTTCTGAAGGAAGCGACCCAACAGAGAGCTATCATCAACACTCATTGTTCGTGGTTTCATGTCTTCAAAGACTTTCATATGGCAGTAATGCAATATGTCAGGTCTGTCAGCTGGTTGTGCATTTCCTCTGTCAACTCTGTGGCCAATCAAATCACTGAATGCAGCTTTAAGTAGAGATATCTGTGTTAAAGTGGACTTCATACACTCAGGGTTCTTACGGTCATGGAAAACCTGGAAGAGTCATGGAGTTTTAAAATGGTTATTTCCAGGCCTGGAAAAGTCCTTGAAAAAAATAAAATCCCAAAGGTTTAGTAAAAGTCATGTAAATGTGTTATATTCATGTGTTCATGTCGTTCATTTACGCTGAGTTTGAAATAATAATTATGCTTTTAAAAGAAAGACTCAAAATATAAGCAGGCATACATACAGGCATCTATATAAATGTTTATTATTTAATCAAACTATTGTCTCATTCATTTGTGTCATTTAAGGTTTACTGTATGCTTTGTGTTCTCATTGTTAGTTTAAATACTACATTTACTCACTTTTTACTGTTCACACCCAGATTTCACGACATTTTTGCTCATGGAAATTTGGTTTAAAGTCATGAAATCCATTGGTCAGAATGTGTCTGAACCCTGGCTCTAGGTACTCCTGTAGTTTTTGCTCATTCCGTAGTGTTTTTTCAAAATAAAATTCCAAGGTAGGTTTACACCTGCAACAAAAGTAGTTGGTTAGGTTCAGGAAAAGATTGTGGTTAAGTCATGGAAATATGGAGATGTGGTGAAAAGTCATGGATATTTGGTTTAAAGACATGGAAATTTGATTAAAAGTCATGGAAAAGTCATGAATGTGTATGAACCCTGTTTCCACGGCCTTTGTGTTTGACTCCACCGTTTCCTCCCTGCTCTTCTCAGGCACTGACATCATCTTCCATGACATGGACAGTGACACCTCTCTGACCAGTCTGAGCGACTGCTTCATGGCCACTCCGGATGTCGGCTCCCTGCAGGCCCAGGCGGGAAACCCCATCGACCGCCTGTACTCCATGCAGAGCTCCTACTTTGCCTCCTGAGAACCCCCCACCGCCGTTGGCACCCGCCAACCCGCCGCACCGTGATCCCAGGCCCCGGACAGGTGAGCCCGGTCGGTGAAGACACGAGACACAAGTCCTGTAAGACACGACTCAGTGAGGAGGGAAATGTGACCGCAACACCGGACCCACCAAAAATACCTGACCGACCTCCATCAGCCAAAGGAAAAGGGAAAACTTGAACCTGAAACTTCCCACGTTTGCAGCAGTGGGCCTCCATTTTGTTGGATGTCAACATTTGTACAGATGTCACAATGGAAGTGTTTATTAGTGCTATGAAAAGTTGGAAAAACTGACTCCAAATCAAACTGTGTCACAGAAACATTCGGCTCCGTGTTTCTCCGTCTGTAACGCAGCTTAATAGGTACTTTAATAAAGTTTTAAGTTGTTTTTGATGGGACGATTAGACAAATGTAGTTTTGGTGATGTAATATTAGCCGACTACCAAGGTCTTCTGGTGTAAAATAAAAGTGGGCCAACTGATTGATAGGATGTATATAATGTTCTAAATGTAATTACTGTTCTTCAGAAAAACATCCAGTTTTGCATGTTAGTATAGACAGCGCTTTATTTATTCATCACCAACGTGCTGGTATACAATAAATCAAGAAATTCTATTTAAAAAGTACAAAACCCATCCTAATTCATTGATGATTTGATTCTGCTATTTATCATGTTATTTGCATTGTTTAATGAGTGTTTAAATTACTATTGCTTTGCTATTTATTTTTCCATTGAGATCATATGGACATTGTCAAGAGGGCATTTTAGATTTGCTAACTTAACTTAAGTGTTGGTACTTGAAATAAAATTAAAAAAGCATTCTCTTGAATTGTTGTCGTCTTTTGTTGAATTGCGTGAATGTGCATGAGTTTACATCTTGGTGATCAGGTGTGTGGTCGCCTGACATGTGAGGTACCTTTAGCGCTTTGAGTGGTCGTAAGACTTGAGAGACGCTGCATGAATGTATATAACATGTAAGTCGGGTTACACGCCGCTACTAAACAGTAGTTCACTAAACTAGTTTACTAAACTACTAAACCCCGTTTGCTCCCCGCTGTAGCCAGCTGGAGCTCATGCTAGTTCCCCCGCTAACTTCTGCTAGCTCCCCAACAACCACCGAAGGTAGCGGGACCAGCCCCGGCTCGACACCTGACTTGGGCAGAGGGGACGCGGGGAGCTAGCAGCAGCGGGGAGCTAGCAGCAGCGGGGAGCTAGCGCTGCTCCTAGCTTGCTACAGCGGGACACTGACCGGAGGTAGGAGCGTCTTGTAACCCGACTTTTACGGTATATATTTATAATAATAATCAAAGCACATTCATGTTTATTATAGCAGTTATCATAGTGTATTATAATTGCCATAGTTGTAATACATTATAATCTATAAAAATGCATTATTACTTTTATTATGATGTCAATCCAGTCCACCGCCAACGTCGTAATGATACTGATGTGAAGACTCATCGTTAGAGTGGACTTGAGTGTGCTGGTAATACCATGAACATTGTTCATTTAGAGTATAGGTTAGTATATATCACATACTAATTGAGTGTGTACCAGTAAGCAGTATGTATCACATACTAATTGAGGGTGTACTAGTACGCAGTATATATCACATACTAATTGAGTGTGTACCAGTAAGCAGTATGTATCACATACTAATTGAGTGTGTACTAGTACGCAGTATATATCACATACTAATTGAGTGTGTACCAGTAAGCAGTATGTATCACATACTAATTGAGTGTGTACTAGTACTCAGTATGTATCACACATTAATGTACTAGTACGCAGTATGTATCACACATTAATGTACTAGTACGCAGTATGTATCACACACTAATGTACTAGTACGCAGTATGTATCACACATTAATGTACTAGTACGCAGTATGTATCACACATTAATGTACTAGTACTCAGTATGTATCACACATTAATGTACTAGTACGCAGTATGTATCACACATTAATGTACTAGTACGCAGTATGTATCACACATTAATGTACTAGTACGCAGTATGTATCACACATTAATGTACTAGTACGTAGTATGTATCACACACTAATGTACTAGTACGCAGTATGTATCACACATTAATGTACTAGTACGCAGTATGTATCACACACTAATGTACTAGTACGCAGTATGTATCACACACTAATGTACTAGTATGCAGTATGTATCACACACGAAAGTACTAGTACGCAGTATGTATCACACACTAATGTACTAGTACGCAGTATGTATCACACACTAATGTACTAGTACGCAGTATGTATCACACACTAATGTACTAGTACGCAGTATGTATCACACATTAATGTACTAGTACGCAGTATGTATCACACACTAATGTACTAGTACGCAGTATGTATCACACATTAATGTACTAGTACGCAGTATGTATCACACACTAATGTACTAGTACGCAGTATGTATCACACACTAATGTACTAGTATGCAGTATGTATCACACACTAATGTACTAGTACGCAGTATGTATCACACACTAATGTACTAGTACGCAGTATGTATCACACACTAATGTACTAGTACGCAGTATGTATCACATACTAATGTACTAGTACGCAGTATGTATCACACACTAATGTACTAGTATGCAGTATGTATCACACACTAATGTACTAGTATGCAGTATGTATCACACACTAATGTACTAGTACGCAGTATATATCACACACTAATGTACTAGTACGCAGTATGTATCACACACTAATGTACTAGTACGCAGTATGTATCACACACTAATGTACTAGTATGCAGTATGTATCACATACTAATGTACTAGTACGCAGTATGTATCACACACTAATGTACTAGTACGCAGTATGTATCACACACTAATGTACTAGTATGCAGTATGTATCACACACTAATGTACTAGTATGCAGTATGTATCACACACTAATGTACTAGTACGCAGTATGTATCACACACTAATGTACTAGTACGCAGTATGTATCACACACTAATGCACTAGTACGCAGTATGTATCACACACTAATGTACTAGTATGCAGTATGTATCACACACTAATGTACTAGTATGCAGTATGTATCACACACTAATGCACTAGTACGCAGTATGTATCACACACTAATGTACTAGTATGCAGTATGTATCACACACTAATGTACTAGTATGCAGTATGTATCACACACTAATGTACTAGTATGCAGTATGTATCACACACTAATGCACTAGTACGCAGTATGTATCACACACTAATGTACTAGTATGCAGTATGTATCACACACTAATGTACTAGTATGCAGTATGTATCACACACTAATGTACTAGTATGCAGTATGTATCACACACTAATGTACTAGTACGCAGTATGTATCACACACTAATGTACTAGTATGCAGTATGTATCACACACTAATGTACTAGTATGCAGTATGTATCACACACTAATGTACTAGTATGCAGTATGTATCACACACTAATGCACTAGTACGCAGTATGTATCACACACTAATGTACTAGTATGCAGTATGTATCACACACTAATGTACTAGTACGCAGTATGTATCACACACTAATGCACTAGTACGCAGTATGTATCACACACTAATGTACTAGTACGCAGTATGTATCACACACTAATGTACTAGTACGCAGTATGTTGGTAATGACATGAGGGAAGCTGTGATGCAATGAAAGGGTAGAAGAGACGGAGAGAGGCAGAGATAAACGAGGAGGAGGGAGAAAGTCAGAGTTTAAAGAGTGAGGAGGAAAGAGGTGAGGAATTCACAGGATTCCATAGGTGAGAGTTTTCGCCCGAGGTGTGCGACAGCGTGAGATGTGAGGCAACACCTGGCCGGCTCTCCATCATCCTGACAGCACAGAGCTCCACACTGCGCTTCAGCTCGCTTTCCCCAAACCTTCGCCGAGATCTGTCTTGATAAGCAGCAGCTCTCTCAGAACGGGTTGTTCTTTCCTTATTGGTTCCTCTCATCTCCTGCGATCACCCTGAAGGAGGAGGCTCTCCATCACTCATCAGCGCCTTCTCCTTCCCCTTTTCCTTTCTCTTGCTCCAGGCAACAAATAGATTGTTATGCTGACCTTAACTAACCTCACAGACGCCGTTCCACTAAAGTATTCTCAAGGCCTTTACTCATCGGGGGCTTCTGCCTCGTCTTAATACGCATATTCTGAGCCGTTGTTTTCCTCATGAGTACTTTCCCACAGAGAGTAAATATTACGCATTAACAGAGCAGCGAAGAACATTGTTTTGGATCTTATTTAATGAGAGGATCGGTGGTTCGATCTCTGGCTCCACTGGTTCATGTAGCTGTTCCAGCAGTGTATGAATGATTAGATGGTCCTGATGAGCAGGTGGCACCTTATATGGTAGCTCCTCCCATCAGTGTGTGAATGGGTGTGAATGGGTGAATGATGACATGGTGTTAAAGAGCTGTGAGTGGTCGGAAGAGATACAAGCACAGTTTATTTATCATTAGTGGCGTTGTTCCCGTGTGTCTGTTCCTGGTTTGTTAATATCAAACGTGTTGTTTCCCAATTGCACCAAATGTCACAAAGCACTCCAGCAGAGCGCCTGTGTTACGGGGTGGGGTACAAAAAAGGACCCAATCGCCAAAGCAACAGTTAAAGAAGAATATTTATTTACAAAAAAACTAAGGATGAGCCTCCAACAGGCCGAGAGGGAAAAAGGTGTAAGAAACAAAAGGGGGAGGATGTGCAGGAAACAGAGGACACACAAGACAAAGACTACAAAATAAAACAGGAACACAAAACACACCACATCATAACAGCCTGAAGTACATCAGATGAGCGTTTCTTGAGATATGCGAACACACACAGATCCCCTGCTTCATAGTTAGATTATAATTTTAAAAGTTCTAATTTTAGGATTATAACTTTGAAAGTGTCTAATATTTTGTCCATCTTTAATGCACCTCTCTGTCAGCCGGGATCTCTGAGTTGTATTACAGAACTGTTTTATTAGGATGTAAAGAGGTCTCATATTTACGGTTACATTAACAAGCGTTGCAGAGTTACTGGGACCATGTGACCTCCTTGTCTGGTGAGGAGAAAGGACTCTAAATGACACTAAGGCATGTACAAGTAACTGGTGCAAATTGGGGTTGTGGAATGAGAGCTTATGATGCAAATATGCGGTCTTTGCATTTTTCACATTTCCCCACCAGGAGAAGTCGGACAACATTTAGTGTTTACCGCTCAAACAATCTGTAATCGGTGATGAACTCTTCTCCACTTGAAGTTCATTGTTCGGGGACGTTGGGCTCTCGTGGTCAATGTACGATGTTCAAATGATTATATATTTGATTAATTGTATTAGATTCATAACTTACACCTCATCCCTCGTTGACCCAAGTTAAAGCTGCATCGACCTAACTTCACACCTCATCTAGATCTTGTTGTCTAAACTAATCCTTTGGTTTCCTCCCTTTCTGACCCTGGAGACCTTTGACCCCTAAAGTGGACTAATGCACACCTGCAACTACACAGCGCTCCATCGGCCCAGACAGGTTCTGCAAACCCTCACGCCTCAGAGTTTAGTCCAGTTGTCCTTGCAGTGTGATTCCCCTTCTGGAGGTCCTACCTGGCAGGTGCACGTGCAGTATCTGGTTCACTCAGACGTGCATGTGGTTCCCCTACCTCTCAGCCTGGTTTCATGACTGACAGACGGCAACAATATTTACCTGCAGATCCCTTCCTCCTCTGTATGAGCCGTGAGTGGAATAACTCCCATTAGTTCCGCTCCGACAGGCCGCTGGATGAAAGACAAACAGCTGCCTCTTTGCCAAACAATTGATCATAAAAAAATGATGCGTATACGCGGCAGCACACAAAGACGGCTCATGGTTTGAGGTCAGTCGGGCGGAAGGTACAGAGGGAGACAGATGTCAGTGGCTTTCTGCACGATGAAACCTGCCGCCCAACAACGTTTGGCCTCGGCGTTACCGGCAAACATTTCTCAGGGGATTCAGAGGCCAGAGGGACGAGACGTGCTCACACAACTCCTCGTGAGAGGGAGCGACATGTATCTTAAACACAATGTTTCTACAGCGAACCTCTACTGGATTATAACAAGTGTGTCAGCAATGAGTTTGAGTACAACTTAACCAATGACAGCCAATCGAATCAAGGGAGAGGCGGGCGTTACTTCCTTGTTCCTCTGTTTAGAATAGATGCTTGTTTATAACAGTGGGACAGATGAAGACGAATGGTTGAGTATATAATTCAAGGTCACCCCATAATTATTATAAAGCCAGAGCTTGATGTCTGCTTAAATGAAAATGTGTCCCGTCTGCTTGCCTGTTGCATGCAGCCCTGCTACATAGATCACGCTGTTTTTACCCAATACACACAGCAAAGGCCTTATTTGAAGCGCCGCACCTGTAGCCACACGTCTCTAGGGTTCGGGTTAGGCCTTAAAGGGCGAAGTCCCAAGCAGTCTAGGCCTATAGCAGCATACCTAGGGGCTGGTCCAGGGCACGCCTGAGCCAGGCCTAACTATCGTGTTTTCACACAGGAAAGACTACTCTTAACTGTGGAGAGGGGGTCTGCCGCCCAGACTGGAACTGGTAACTGGTTCCACAGGAGAAGAGCTTGATGGCTCCCATTAGACCTGAGGAACCATTTCCTGATCAAAAACCAGTCAGCAGTTCCTTACAGTGGCGATGGAGATCAGGGCAAAGTGATCTACGGTAACTATATCTATAAGGTGTTTGAGGCCTCGTACAATATGTTCCATTTTGTCTGGTTTAGCATAAAAAACAACACAATTGCAGGTCATCCAGTTGTTTTCTCCTGAGGGCATAGTTTAGCTAAATGGTTGCTTTTATCTGGCTTGATCAATAGATATCCTATCCTCCTTATAACAATTTATTAGTTTATGGCGTGTTTCCTAATAATATGTGCTTACAGAAGCATGTAAAAGGCGAGTGGAATTGGAATTGGATGATTAACCTCGAACATGTTCAAACAAAGATCAATCTGATAAAGACTTAAACCAGCTAATGCCAGTTACATGTTCCAATCTCTGATGTGTCGACTGCAGCATTACATCCAACACGGCAAGTACAGACACAGGTCCACGTCATCTGTGTCTCTGTGCTATGATGCCCTCTAGACCAGTGATTTTCAACCACTGAGAGATCGTCAGGTGTGCCGTGGGAAAATGTCCAATTTCACTTATGTTAAAAAATATATATTTTACTTAGTTGCCGCAAATCATTTTCTATTGTTGAGCGTCTGAGCTGCAACATAGTGGCTGGTCTGGTAGTTAAATACTCTTCCATGCCAGTAGGTTGCGCAATAATTACCTTCCATACTGTACCATGCTGTATTATGCTACAATGTGACATTTTGTAACGTTTTTGGTTGTGGTGTTCCGCGGGATTCTTTTATTGTAGAAAATGTGCCGTGTGCCGTGACAGAAACACCTAAAAGAAACTGTTATGTAGAAAGTTGTAATCTGCTTTCTCAATATCTAAGGGAATGTAAGAACTACTCCTATAGTTGTCTAAAACACCTGGATCATGTAGCCCTTTAAGCTTTAAGCCCTAGCCCTAACCCTAACCCTAACCCTAACCCCTAATCCTATTTATTGTTTGAGTTGTGTTTAGAGGTTGTACATTGGGATTATATATTATTGTAGCCCTGATTTTTATGTTTAATTTGATACCTAACATCTTTGTTTTTTTGGGGGGGAGGGATTTATACCATGATTTTTTTCTTGATTTTCCTGATATAAAAGGGTCCCCCAATTGGGGGACGCTAGGGCTTAACTTAAAACAAACCCTTTATTACATTGATGTAGCATTTTATAATTGTTTGTATTGTTTTTTGATTGACATACTTACTTTTATGGTACTTCATTCTCATGTCAACATATCAAAAAATGATGTTCAGTTGTTGATGCACATAAAAAAAGAGGTTCATCTTCGTTGGATGTCAAGCTCAGAAACAGATCAAGTGAATGTTGGAGAGTTGTTCAAAACAAACATGCAGGGCTGCGTGTTTTGGAGAATCAGGTGAGATTTGATTGCTGAACATGAGTGAAGGCAGCTTTGCCTCTTCCACGTCTGTAGATCTGATCTCACTCACAGGAACTCTAATCCTCACACATGCCACATTCTTGGCGCTCCTCTGTAAATATGAGATAAATAGTGAGTGTGTGTTGCTGGCGTCCCCCAGGGCTCCGCTCTGGGCCCGCTGCACTGAGCTGTGAGACAGCTTCTGACAGCGCACCGTTCCTACGCGTCTTATCCGAGGCTGATCTGACATCACAGGTGTGAGCGAGCAGAGCAGTCAATCTGGCCGAGCCGCCACGCAGACACGACCCGGCTCTCCACCCCGGGGACAGGTGGGCCGTCCATGGCGGGCCCTTCTATTGGCCGACCCCGACACCTCGGAAACAAACTCACTTTCTGCCCAGCTCCGTAACCTGTTGCCCTCAGTCACATTGCTCCCATACTTCTCCACACCTTGGAGAAAAGCCTTGATGCGTCTGTGTCTCAGGCGGATGACGGGCGGCCGGAGGGCAGGTTGTCCACACGCTCCGTGTTTGATGGGTTTCAGCGCCTCCTTAAAACCAGGGCTGCACTCTTCACATTTCTTGTTGGACTCCTTTTACCTTTTTGTTTTGAAGTTTGCACAGAATGGCAGACTTCAAAAAGAGCCTGACTGCATTCTCTAAGACTGTGTCAACCTCATTTCAGCAACTAATTCATGCTCCGTAGCGCCACTGCTCTGAAGCTGGGCATTGAGGACTTTTCTTTTGTGGAATTTACTCCTTTTCAGAGGGAATTGTAGTCCGTTAGGCTCCAACCTGCAGAGATACACCCAATGCTTTCTGATGAGGAACTCATATTCATAGCATATCATATCAGTCTATGCTGCTTGCCTCCACTCAGTTTGACACAATTCAGATTTTCTGACTCTGAGAATGATATTAATGACCAGTAAACCCAATCCAAGCTTCAAGATGTCCTCCAGAAGCCAGTAAGTGACGTCACTGAAGCTGCAGCCATTGTTTGATTTTAGTTTAAAATATTAAAAAAGGAAGTGAATGTGAAGAGGCTACAGTGTTGACATTATGTCAAAGACGTCTATGTATTGTGTTGCAGAGATAGCTATTGGAATTAGCATGCTAACTAGCTAGCACTGGCCCGTCCTGTCTTATAATTATACTTTATATTTATGCTTTGAGAGGCGATAGTGAGTCACCTTAACATCCGGTGTGTCCTCAGAAGAAGTAGAACTGCACATGTCAATAATAAAATCCCTGGTCCGTGTGCGTTTTGATAATTTGTTTATTGGTTTAAATTCAATGAGAACACAACCATTACCACGCCTCGTCCTCGACGCCGCCAGGCGGCCACTTTGCTGGGAGTAGAGTGTGTGTCGCTTTGGGATAAACTCAGTCAGAGCCAAAGGCAGCACCAGGGAGCTGCTTACACAGCGTGGCTCCAGCAGCCCGCTCTGAGTCCGGCTCTGGGCTTGTCTCTGAGCCAGCACAGCTGCTGGTGGAAGCTCTCCCTCAGAGCCGCCGCACACTTTCCTCCTGCCGAGCCGGTGCTGCTGACGCTCCTCTTGAGGGGACACCTCTCTTACCATGAAGACGTCAAGCCATGCAAACACAAGAAATCTGCTAAATAGCTGCGTGTCAGAAGGTTATTTTATAAAACATACATTTGTGAAGCAAATAGTGCCGTACTATATGAACCTAATATTTGAGTATGGTCATGGCCCCATTCTACAAGTCTGTCATTGCGTGAGGCCCCTGTGGCCCCTGTGGCCTGTAATATGACGCTGATCTGTTTATTGTTTTACAAAGAGCTCCTTCTCTGCTAAGATCATTTGAAGCCATGGACTCGTTTTAGGCCTGAACTTGCACTGAAACCTAAGCTCCCGCTGCCAGACATTATTCATTAATAACAGCCGGCTCTTGATGACATCAGCAGCACACAGGGAAAAAGAGCGCTGTCATAAACATTCAAGATGGCTGACACCTGTCTTCGGCTACATTAGCAGTGTGAGTGTATATAAAAGGCCAGTCCTTATGTCACCTGCGTCTTCAGGTGAGTCTGACGGTTGTCACCAGCTGGCACCAAGACGCAGACTGGTGGTTTATACTGGTGGTTTATACTGGTGGTATATACTGGTGGTTTATACTGGTGGTTTGTACTGGTGGTATATACTGGTGGTTTATACTGGTGGTTTATACTAGTGGTGTATACTGGTGGTTTATAATAGTGGTTTATACTGGTGGTTTATACTGGTAGTATATACTGGTGGTTTATACTGGTGGTTTATACTGGTGGTTTATACTGGTGGTTTATACTAGTGGTTTATACTGGTGGTTTATACTGGTAGTATATACTGGTGGTATATACTGGTGGTTTATAATAGTGGTTTATACTGGTGGTTTATACTGGTGGTTTATACTGGTGGTTTATACTAGTGGTGTATACTGGTGGTTTATACTGGTGGTTTATACTGGTAGTATATAATGGTGGTTTATACTGGTGGTATATACTGGTGGTATATACTGGTGGTTTTTACTGGTGGTATATACTGGTGGTTTATACTGGTGGTATATACTGGTGGTTTATACTGGTGGTATATACTGGTGGTTTATACTGGTGGTATATACTGGTGGTTTATAATAGTGGTTTATACTAGTGGTTTATAATAGTGGTTTATACTGGTGGTTTTTACTGGTGGTTTATACTAGTGGTTTATAATAGTGGTTTATACTGGTGGTTTTTACTGGTGGTATATACTGGTGGTTTATACTGGTGGTATATACTGGTGGTTTATACTGGTGGTATATACTGGTGGTTTATACTGGTGGTTTATAATAGTAGTTTATAATAGTGGTTTATACTGGTGGTTTTTACTGGTGGTATATTCTGGTGGTTTATACTGGTGGTATATACTGGTGGTTTATACTGGTGGTATATACTGGTGGTATATACTGGTGGTTTATACTGGTGGTATATACTGGTGGTTTTTACTGGTGGTATATACTGGTGGTTTATACTGGTGGTATGTACTGGTGGTATATACTGGTGTTTTTTACTGGTGGTATATACTGGTGGTTTATACTGGTGGTTTATACTGGTGGTATATACTGGTGGTTTATACTGGTGGTATATACTGGTGGTTTATACTGGTGGTTTATAATAGTAGTTTATAATAGTGGTTTATACTGGTGGTTTATAATAGTGGTTTATGATAGTGGTTTATACTAGTGGTTCATAATAGTGGTTTATACTAGTGGTTTATAATAGTGGTTTATAATAGCTGTTTATACTGGTGGTTTATAATAGTGGTTTATAATAGTGGTTTATAATAGTGGTTTATAATAGTGGTTTATAATAGTTGTTTATACTGGTGGTTTATAATAGTGGTTTATAACAGTGGTTTATAATAGTGGCTTATACTAGTGGTTTATAATAGTGGTTTATAATAGTGGTTTATACTGGTGGTTTATACTAGTGGTTTATAATAGTGGTTTATAATAGTGGTTTATACTGGTGGTTTATACTGGTGGTTTATAATAGTGGTTTATAATAGTGGCTTATACTAGTGGTTTATACTGGTGGTTTATACTGGTGGTTTATAATAGTGGTTTATAATAGTGGCTTATACTAGTGGTTTATACTGGTGGTTTATACTAGTGGTTTATAACAGTGGTTTATAACAGTGGTTTATAATAGTGGCTTATACTAGTGGTTTATAATAGTGGTTTATACTAGTGGTTTATACTGGTGGTTTATACTAGTGGTTTATACTAGTGGTTTATAATAGTGGTTTATAATAGTGGTTTATAATAGTGGTTTATAATAGTGGTTTATAATAATGGTTTATACTGGTGGTTTATAATAGTGGTTTATAACAGTGGTTTATAATAGTGGCTTATACTAGTGGTTTATAATAGTGGTTTATACTAGTGGTTTATACTGGTGGTTTATACTAGTGGTTTATACTAGTGGTTTATACTGGTGGTTTATACTAGTGGTTTATACTAGTGGTTTATACTGGTGGTTTATACTAGTGGTTTATACTAGTGGTTTATACTAGTGGTTTATACTAGTGGTTTATAATAGTGGTTTATAATAGTGGTTTATACTGGTGGTTTATACTGGTGGTTTATAATAGTGGTTTATAATAGTGGCTTATACTAGTGGTTTATACTGGTGGTTTATACTGGTGGTTTATAATAGTGGTTTATAATAGTGGTTTATGCTGGTGGTTTATACTGGTGGTTTATCATAGTGGTTTATACTAGTGGTTTATACTAGTGGTTTATGCTGGTGGTTTATACTGGTGGTTTATACTGGTGGTTTATACTGGTGGTTTATACTAGTGGTTTATACTGGTGGTTTATACTGGTAGTATATACTGGTGGTATATACTGGTGGTTTATAATAGTGGTTTATACTGGTGGTTTATACTGGTGGTTTATACTGGTGGTTTATACTAGTGGTGTATACTGGTGGTTTATACTGGTGGTTTATACTGGTAGTATATAATGGTGGTTTATGCTGGTGGTATATACTGGTGGTTTTTACTGGTGGTATATACTGGTGGTTTATACTGGTGGTATATACTGGTGGTTTATACTGGTGGTATATACTGGTGGTTTATACTGGTGGTATATACTGGTGGTTTATAATAGTGGTTTATACTAGTGGTTTATAATAGTGGTTTATACTGGTGGTTTTTACTGGTGGTTTATACTAGTGGTTTTATAATAGTGGTTTGTACTGGTGGTTTTTACTGGTGGTATATACTGGTGGTTTATACTGGTGGTATATACTGGTGGTTTATACTGGTGGTATATACTGGTGGTTTATACTGGTGGTTTATAATAGTAGTTTATAATAGTGGTTTATACTGGTGGTTTTTACTGGTGGTATATACTGGTGGTTTATACTGGTGGTATATACTGGTGGTTTATACTGGTGGTATATACTGGTGGTATATACTGGTGGTTTATACTGGTGGTATATACTGGTGGTTTTTACTGGTGGTATATACTGGTGGTTTATACTGGTGGTATGTACTGGTGGTATATACTGGTGTTTTTTACTGGTGGTATATACTGGTGGTTTATACTGGTGGTTTATACTGGTGGTTTTTACTGGTGGTATATACTGGTGGTTTATACTGGTGGTATATACTGGTGGTTTATACTGGTGGTATATACTGGTGGTTTATACTGGTGGTTTATAATAGAAGTTTATAATAGTGGTTTATACTGGTGGTTTATAATAGTGGTTTATGATAGTGGTTTATAATAGTGGTTTATGATAGTGGTTTATACTAGTGGTTCATAATAGTGGTTTATACTAGTGGTTTATAATAGTGGTTTATAATAGTGGTTTATACTGGTGGTTTATAATAGTGGTTTATAATAGTGGTTTATACTAGTGGTTTATACTAGTGGTTTATACTGGTGGTTTATAATAGTGGTTTATAATAGTTGTTTATACTGGTGGTTTATAATAGTGGTTTATAATAGTGGTTTATACTAGTGGTTTATACTGGTGGTTTATACTGGTGGTTTATAATAGTGGTTTATAATAGTGGTTTATGCTGGTGGTTTATAATAGTGGTTTATAATAGTTGTTTATACTGGTGGTTTATAATAGTGGTTTATAATAGTGGTTTATAATAGTGGTTTATACTGGTGGTTTATAATAGTGGTTTATAACAGTGGTTTATAATAGTGGCTTATACTAGTGGTTTTGTACTGGTGGTTTATAATAGTGGTTTATAATAGTTGTTTATACTGGTGGTTTATAATAGTGGTTTATAGTAGTGGTTTATAATAGTGGTTTATACTGGTGGTTTATAATAGTGGTTTATAACAGTGGTTTATAATAGTGGCTTATACTAGTGGTTTATAATAGTGGTTCATAATAGTGGTTTATACTGATGGTTTATAATAGTGGTTTATAATAGTGGCTTATACTAGTGGTTTATACTGGTGGTTTATACTGGTGGTTTATAATAGTGGTTTATAATAGTGGTTTATGCTGGTGGTTTATACTGGTGGTTTATCATAGTGGTTTATACTAGTGGTTTATACTGGTGGTTTATACTGGTGGTTTATAATAGTGGTTTATACTAGTGGTTTATACTAGTGGTTTATGCTGGTGGTTTATACTGGTGGTTTATACTAGTGGTTTATACTAGTGGTTTATAATAGTGGTTCATACTAGTGGTTTATAATAGTGGTTTATAATAGTGGTTTATACTAGTGGTTTATAATAGTGGTTTATAATAGTGGTTTATAATAGTGGTTTATACTGGTGGTTTATAATAGTGGTTTATAATAGTGGTTTATACTGGTGGTTTATACTAGTGGTTTATACTAGTGGTTTATAATAGTGGTTTATAATAGTGGTTTATAATAGTGGTTTATACTGGTGGTTTATACTAGTGGTTTATACTAGTGGTTTATACTAGTGGTTTATACTGGTGGTTTATACTAGTGGTTTATAATAGTGGTTTATAATAGTGGTTTATAATAGTGGTTTATAATAGTGGTTTATACTGGTGGTTTATACTGGTGGTTTATACTAGTGGTTTATACTAGTGGTTTATACTGGTGGTTTATAATAGTGGTTTATAATAGAGGTTTATACTGGTGGTTTATACTGGTGGTTTATACTGGTGGTTTATACTAGTGGTTTATAATAGAGGTTTATACTGGTGGTTTATACTAGTGAGTTGAAATGGTTTTTCATGTATTCGTAAACAATCAGGTCAACATCTAGAGAACCAACTAATGCTGAAATATTGAAGCACCCTTCATGAGACAAGGGTGCAGTTGAAAGACATATTAGCTGATTTGATTTCTTACACTGCAAAACCCGAAACAGGCCACTTGGTCCTTTGTTTGTCTCAAAAAAAGCTTACAAAGATTCAAGAATGTTCAACAATTAAGTGTTCTCTTGATGCAATGCCATTAGTCTGCAGGCCTGATGAAGATGTGGGTAAACACCGGCCATTGGCTGCCTATTTCATCTGGAGTTCTCCTCCTCTATCTGTTGCTGCACTGCATAGTTGTGATTGGTTTAATAAGATACAGCAGTCCTCCAGCAGCAGCAGACCGCTCTGATACTCCCACTGTCCAGATGAGAGAGATGTTAACCTCAGGAGTTGCTGGAGACTAAAGCCGAGCCAAAAGGAGAATGAATATTAGACTTCCAGTTATCAGATGGACACAAACACCACCCAACATACTCAACATACTCTGTTATAAAGGGAAATAGAGGGCAAGTGATGATAAGCAATAATGTTGTTGTCAATAACTCAAACATGATATTAACAGAATATCACAGAGCATGTAGTAAACATCTTTGTGTGGAAGGAAAATGAAACGTATCTCTAATATCTTACGTTCCTGAGTCGTGTAACAAGGTCGTCAACAGTTCAGTAAACTTCAGCCTTCACTGCACGTCCAATCACTGCAGGGCAGGAGGTAATTAAAGCTTTTTAGTGGTGTACTTATGTGTCATGCTGCTTTATGAAAGCTTCCTCAAAGACCAAATGATTCCTCACTGAAGCGTCGGTGTCTCTTCTCATAAGACGGTTCAATCCCCGGGCGGTCCCTCGGCTGCAGCGTTAAATTTGCTCCATGTATTGATTGGTTTGTTATTAGTTGGGGAATAAGTACAGAGCTCCAGAGGAGAGGTGGTCTCATAAGCATGAAGGCTGGAAGACTGAAATATGTCCACAGTAAAACTGATAAAGTCACTTTAATATTCTTACAAAATGAACTGACTTTAGGTAAAAATGGTTTTGAGGCAGTATTCAATGCTTTACTCATATAAATCATATTGTGATTATGTAATGTAAACATGAACAATGACTTTTTCATCATCAGCCAATTACTATGTCACTGTCATTACCATGACATTGTGTATGGATATCCACGACATCTAAGGATTATTGTGACCCTGTGACCTTTATTCTCACATCACCGTTAACCCCGAATGCCCCAAGTGTTGACATATTTATTAAAAAATACAGAGATTTTTACGAAGAAAAAACTGATTGTTGTCCAACATGCTTCCTGCTTCAAGGAGAAAAGGGCCGCTGCAGTTTAGTACGCAAGTTATTCATGCATCAAGAGAAGAGAAAACAAAAAGGATTTGCTGATTATTCCTCACTATCTGTACCGACAAAAAGAATAATGCTCAAAACTACAAACTACATTTTTTAAATCAACTCTTTACCTGGATTTTTGTGTAATTAGTCCCGAGCACTGAGGACCTATTGTTATTCAAATGTGTATTATTATTATTCTCATGGTAGAGCTTTGTGTAGGGAAAAGAGGTGCTTGGGATTAACCTACATTTTTCAAAAATGTAACACTAATCTGACTGAAAATTGCAATTTTATTGGGGTGTTGGAAAAAAGTTTGATAGCGCCCCCTAGAGTTGAATTTAGGATTGACAGCTCATACCCATCGCCTGCTATGACCGATCGACTTGATATTTTACACACATGTCCGGTTCCATCCACTCTACAAAAAATATTGGCGTCCGGTTAAGCTCCGCCTACTTAGATTTTCCACCATTTTGAATTTTGTAAAAAACACTTTATTTCCACCTCCTCCTAAACATTATGTCCGATTCTTACGAAACTTTCTGTGGATCATCATTGGTTAAATTTGATCAAACGATATCTTGCACTTTGTTGATATCTCATTGCATTGAGAAGATGTGAACAATTAACCTCTTAGGGGCGTGACTTGGTATGCCAATACACATCATTTATATTGTATCCATTTTTTTAAAAAAACTTTAAAAACCCCTGTACAAAGCCTTTCACCAGCCAATAGCATGGATATTGGACAAAATTCAGGATTACATTTAATGGCAAAATGTAAGACATTAAATCAACGCTTCTAAATCTCTTTTCCACACTATAGATCGTGTGATTGTGGTTATGGCAAATAAACAATGATAAAAATAAATGCTTAGGGCTTGGCACTTCATAAACGTTAGTGAACGATATAGTTATGATTAAAAAAAAATACATATATAGATATAAATAAATGATGAGATAAGAAATAAAGGCCACACTACTTATTACATACATTGTATTGTATAGAATCTTAACAATAATAATAATACATTTTCTTTTGATAGTGATTAAAGGTAGGTGAACACATATTTGATCAAAAGATGTTGTGATAGATTCATCCACTTGTGTCTTTGTCTGAAACAGTAAAGGATCCGGAGGTTCCTGTTTGTCAATTCTCTCTAAATCAACTTGTTTTCTAACCATCGTTTGGCTTCAGCTCGTCTGATATGAATGTGATGAGTTTCTGACACGGTCTAATGCCTGAACTATCACAGATCATCCAGACAAAAACCCCAACCCGGAGGAAGCATACGCATAGGAATGAATGGTGAGAGTTGGGTTGCACTGTGCTCCTCAGTCTAAACACACATGGTTCTTATTCTCTCCTCTAAATCGGACTTAGTTCTCAAACAGAGCGTTTCAGTGCGGAAATCCCAAGTTAGAAACACAGAGATAACTGGGCCCTTGTCCCCGAGACAAACCCGCTTCTTATTAAAGCATCATGGACATGTTCTCAGTGGACATACGCAGCGGCTGCAGGTAAAAGTTCTGCCTTTGAAATGAAAATATCACAAAACCGAACTTAGGGAACGTCCACCTTTTTATTCTGAGAGGTAAGGATTTTTATGCTTCCACTTGTACAGTCTTAACCAAGCAATCCAATCTCCTTATGAACCATTTCATTGGTTGCAAAAGGATCGACAGCCCATCTATCTACCAACACTCTGGCTCAGACCAGGAGATCCTGAGAACTAGATTGCTATTAAATTGGGTAAATATTCATGGTCCCAAGAGGACAAGTCCTAACGATTTTTGTATTTATTTTTAATTCTTGACCTTCTTTCGCTGTCTGGCAAAAGTAGCTTTTTGAACAGGACTTGGTTAATAACAATGTAGTATCTATTAAATAAATACAATTTGAAATGTGCTGTGGTGATTCATAATAACCAGATGACGAGTCACAAAGGTCAGCTTTAGCTTTAGCCCTAGGCCATATTCTGCACATGTACACAACAAATAGTCCAATATATCCAACAAATTATCATGACATCTGAGGACCTTCATTGTAGATATTGGATTATGAGTGTTTGAACTGTCAAATTCAAGTTAGATATGTTCATCTGGCCAATAATTGGAAAAGGTGAAGCTAAGGTTGATATTGACAAACGGGTAAGACAAGAGGCTTATTATTATTATAAAGGTGATCCTCTGTGACCATAGCCCCATGCTCAGGTGTTAAAGGTGGAGGCCCCTACGGTGTTGGCGACAGGCCACATGAAATCTTTCTAGAAAGAAAATATACAAACTGTTGCATTGCACTAATTCAGTGTTAACGTATGTTTTATTCATCACATATAATATATATATATAATATTACAGGTCATATATGTGTATACAGTAATGTCCCGTATCTCGAGGGCCTCAGCTGTAGAAAGGATCGGATCTGTTCCGGCTCGCCTCAAACCCTGTCCATGTTCACAGTATCGTAAAAGTCAAGTAAAAGTACATTTTGCATCAACTCAATTTCAATATATTTATGACTTTCATATCCTATCATCATTCCAATCTAGTGTCGACCTAAATCCTCTGCAACCCCTCCTATTGACAACGTACCAATGATCATCCTCTTCATGGGACCATATGGACGTTTGCTTACAGGCGCAATGTTTTGAGATCTTGCCAATGTTTCTGACATGGTTGATCATATCTCCTCCTTAACAAGCGTTGTGCTGCTGGGCTCTTAACCCTTCCCTACTTTCAGTTCATGTCTCCCCACAGACGTCAGTGTGTGAGGAAGTCACTAAGGTTGTATGATCATGGAAAGAGTTCATTGTTCTCTATATTTATTAATGATCTCCCACAATCTGTTTGATTGTCATATGAACAACATGACAACAGAACAACATTCTGGTCACATGACATCTATCTGCTGTCCATCCGGGGAGAGGATCCTCCTCTGTTGCTCTCCTGAAGGGTTCTTACTTTTTTTGGGGGAGTTTCTCCTGATCCGATGTGAGGTCCTGGGACAGGATGTTATGTGTACCGATTGTAGTGCCTGTCTGTCTGTCTGTCTGTCTGCATGTCTGTCTGTCTGTCTGTCTGCATGTCTGTCTGTCTGCCTGTCTGTCTGTCTGCATGTCTGTCTGTCTGTCTGTCTGTCTGCATGTCTGTCTGTCTGTCTGCATGTCTGTCTGTCTGTCTGTCTGTCTGCCTGTCTGTCTGTCTGCATGTCTGTCTGTCTGTCTGTCTGTCTGTCTGCTTGTCTGTCTGTCTGTCTGTCTGTCTGTCTGCATGTCTGTCTGTCTGTCTGTCTGTCTGTCTGCATGTCTGTCTGTCTGTCTGTCTGCTTGTCTGTCTGTCTGTCTGTCTGCATGTCTGCCTGTCTGCATGTCTGTCTGCCTGTCTGTCTGCATGTCTGTTTCCTCCTCCCTAAACTTCTGTGTAGATGAATAAACAGACCAGACCCAGAGGCAGAGCTTTTTGAACGTTATTACCATAATAACCTTTAACTGTCTCTGGATTACAGCAAGAACAGCGTACATTTTTTAGATCTTAAAATCTTTAAAGACGATAAAGGGACTTAACATTCATCTATATTTAGAAAACCAACAGGCAGAAACACCAGACTACATGCCAGAAGCTTCTCTCCCAAGTGGCTCAGCGACAATGTTCCTTATGGCCAGTTCCATGTGGAGAATCTGAGTGTGAGGCCAAATCCAAGGAAATGGTGACATGCTTATAGTAATGGAAACACTTCCCAACACAAAAACATTCACCAGAGCTAAACATCTGGAAAAATTACTACAAAGAAACGCTCCCAAACAAACAAGATAGTTACTATACAGCACAAAAGCAGAGCACATCAAACAGATTATAAATAGGAATTGATGTGTTATTGAGAGTGAAGATATACTCAGTCAGATCTCCCCTGAACCATTACACTATTTTAGGAGTTGCCTGCTACACAACAAACTGGTGCACAGACATCAACACCAACACCAACACACTCGGTTGGGTCCAAAACCCCAGGCATCAGAAATAGTGTAACTATTGTAACAGTGGGCAAAGGTAAACCAGACCAAAATATTTATGGATTTTACACTCCAGAAGTAGTCAAACCAATAATTATTTCAATACCTGTAAAAGCTCATTTGTGATCTATAGCATATTAGTCTAAATTGTATTGTTTCTACACTGGAAGACCTACCGTAAAAGTCGGGTTACAAGCCGCTACTACCTTCGGTCGGTGTCCCCGTTAGCTCCCCGCTGTAGCCAGCTAGCTCTCCGCTAGCTCTCCGCTAGCTCCCCGACAACCACCGAAGGTAGCAGGACCAGCCCTGGCTCGACACCCGACTCGGGCAGAGGGGACGTGGGCAGCAGCAGCAGCAGCAGCAGCAGCGGGGAGCTAGCAGCAGCGCGAGCTAGCAGCAGCACGAGCTAGCAGCAGCACTAGCAGCAGCGCTAGCTAGCTTGCTATAGCGGGGACACTGACCGGAGGTAGAAGCTGCTTGTAACCCGACTTTCACAGTAAATGAATCCACTGGACAGGCTGGCAGACACAAGCCATTCACACACGGAGTGTAAACTACGGCTTCACCATCTACACCTCCATATGCAACCATCCACAGTACAAGTCCTGGGCGTTGACCACATAGAGACGGACTGATCAGAGGTCAGAGGTTCAGCTATAGCAGAAGTCGGTCGATTGGAACAAAATGACAGTGTCTCCCTAAAATGATTGAAGTGTTATTCAATGTTCTGGATGTGCAATAAGTTGTGAGGTCTGAATGATCTCCTGCATCTCCTCCAGTTGAATACTCCTCTCTTCTTCCATCCGG
The DNA here is from genome assembly GCF_910589615.1 of Taurulus bubalis. Taxonomy (NCBI): domain Eukaryota; kingdom Metazoa; phylum Chordata; class Actinopteri; order Perciformes; family Cottidae; genus Taurulus; species Taurulus bubalis. The sequence goes on along the minus strand of NC_136607.1, from coordinate 1,803,552 downwards.
AGTGATGCAGGAACCAACAGGAAGCCTTTTGGGTCTGAACTGACACCCAGGCCTAGAGGACCTACATGTATGTACTAATGTTTCATTTTGTGTTTTGTCACCATTGCCATAGTTTGTAGTTACTAAGCTCTTTAATTCATAATTATGAATATTGTATATACACACACACAAACACACACATTTTTGTTACATACAAATAATTCCTTAATATACCTGTCCTTTATGAGTGTATATAAACTTTGCACGGTAAAATTCTCCCTCCTGTAAAACCTTTATACGTACAGTGACATGTACGTGGGCTGAAGCAACACGCTGAGATCCCTCCTGTCTTTGCACATGGATCATACACACACACACACACACACACACACACACACACACACACACACACACACACACACACACACACACACACACACCAGGGGATCTGCTGAGTGAGACAGGAATACAGATGAAAAGATGTGCTCATTCCAAACAGGTGTAAATACTTTATTGTTTAATGAAAAAAGGATTGGTTTGGGTTGTCTGTCCTGTGTCTCTGCTACGCTATACGTCATGTGACCAAGTCCTAAAGTAAAAGGAAAGGAGTTACTCTTATTATATGACACCCGTTCCACATGATTAGATCGAGCCTTAACGGTGGCTAAACAACTGGTGGACATTTAAAAGGCCACGGTTAAATATTAGATTCGGACCATGCCGGTGACGTTCCGCATCCATTCGGTGGTCAAACAGATGGAGGAGAGCCTTCACCTCTGTCTGTAGCCAGTACAGAGAGCTTGGATACACTTTCTGCAGGAACCCGGAGCAGCCTGGTACCTCCGCTCCTGCCAGAAGTGCCTGCAGTCACCCTGAGCTCCTGGATCATGCAAAGCTGCCCCAGATCCCAGCAGATGCTCCGGCCGCCTGTGAACTGCATCCAGATGCTCAAGCTCTCAGCGTTCCTATCAGGAATCATACTGGAAGGACCAAAAGTTCAAACATCTACTGCTGCCGGATCTACTTTGTATCCTCACTGTTCCTGCTTTTATGAACCTCTTAGAAGTCCGCCTGCAGGGTTGACACCGCAAAAGAGTCTAGGAACAACAAGTAAGTAGCAATGTTACAAGTAAGAAATGCATTGTAACGGTTATCATGAGAGCTAACTATCTCGTAGGTCTTTAAACCGGGGAGTTAAACATTTAGACTACAAAGTAAAAGTACTTAAATCACTTGGAGTTGGAAAAGCAAACATTTGGAGTCACACGAGAGTTTACAGACGACGTGGTCCTCACCAACCACATGACAGATTTGGTCAAATGTTTAACTTTTAATGACAATGACTTCTTTTGGCCGCGCAAATGATGACGGCCGTCTCTCGGAATCAAAAGTGGAAGCAGCTTGGTTTGGTTTTCGCATCACTAAACCTTTCATGCCGTTTTGCTGATGAAAGTTGCGTAAAAAAATATTCATCAACAACCTTTTTTTACAAGACAGAGACCAGATGTTGACGAAACGAAACCGTCAACCGAGACTTTATCTCCATGAAATATCTTAAAGCTAGAGGTGATTACATATTTCTCTTCACAGCCAACTACATTGTGAACGTCGCGCTTCAGACCAGCGTGTTTCATATCCTCACCTTCCTGAAATAATGGCCCAAGTCTTTTTTTCAGGTTTTTCAGAAAACACAAAAAACTTGACCAAATGTAATCGGGTGCACCACAGGCATACTGTAATACCGGTTATGATTACTAATATTATGTTCCAGTGAGATTTTCATTGACAAAAAAGGTCCTAAAAATGCTAACTAAATTGCTAGCTTAAATGCTAGCTTCAAAATGCCATATTAAGAAGCTTGTAAAATGTCCTAAGTCACATTGTCTTTTGACTTAGGCAAAATAAAATGTCCTCAGTCACACTCTTGACATGTTATACTACACGGGTATAATCACATGACCAACTGAGGATGGAGGAGATTTTACCAGAGGAGGGCGTTATCACGAGGAGATGATTTAGGCAAGAAAATCATTTGTCAAGAAATGACTTAGGCCATTATTGTAGGAAGGTGACGATATGGAGTTTAGACATGTGATCCATGCTAAAGAGTGCACAGTATAATTGTTTTATAGTATAGAATTTTAATCCAAAACATGTTACAAATATTCTCTTTCCACTAGCAGTGTAAAAACACTTATGAATATAACACATCTATGACACAGTCTGCAATACTATCACACGGCCTAAAGAACGGTAACATCAACAATGTTGATTCTGGAAGTTACATGGATGTAGTTACTGTGTGCCAGTCCTCCATCATGTTCTGACATGACCTATTATAATTCATACTCACTGAATTTATCTCTGGTATTTATGATTTAGTCATCTGTCTGCAGTTTTCAGGTTCTGTTCAATCAAATCATTAAAAAACATTTTCTTCGCCCATTTTGCAAATCTGAAGATATGCAGATAGAAAACCAAAGCTGTTGGAAAGTTAAGGGGATTTAAGTGAGCTGACACAGCAATACTGATATATGTATATACATGTATGTCAATAAATATAGTGGTGTGGTCTATATGGTTTATTCAATAAAGGATTTAATCAAGTGATGTATAACACCATGCAAGCGCCCTGACATCTCTGCTACACGGCCGTCATTCTTCAGCCTCTACAGGGACTTTAAGGTTCTGCTTCGCCCGCTGGCAGCGAGGAAGACATGACGTCAGTCTGGACTGAACCATCCTGGAGGACGGGACAGAAGAGTAAAAGCATTCAGTGTAGGGAAGAATATCAAACAGAGAAGACAAGTAAAGAAAACGTGTACATTGTCCGTGAGAAGGTGAATAAGATAAGGACATTAAACAAATATATAAGAATGTTTTTGGGATGCATTGGTCTAAGATCACTGAGTTACATATTCTATTTGTGTGTGTGTGTGTGTGTGTGTGTGTGTGTGTGTGTGTGTGTGTGTGTGTGTGTGTGTGTGTGTGTGTGTGTGTGTGTGTGTGTGTGTGTTTCTAGTTTTGGATTAAGAAATAAACAAGCTCAAGCTAAAAGATCAAATAAAATATGGGCGTGTCTAGTTGTCTATGTGAATATGTATTAAAACAACCCACAACAACACAACCCCTGCATGGTTTCATTCTGACTGTGTTGCACATCAATCTGTCTGCATGTCTCCTGTCTGTCTCTCATAAACTATATTTAAAACTAGAATCATAAGGCGGCTCCTCTGTGACGGTGGGAGGAGAACTGGACGTCTATCGTCTAATGCAACAGCGCCATCTGCTGGATGCAGAGACACTGAATTGGATGACCAACTCTTCCCAGCGCAGGCTGAGGAGGCTGTTTCGGTGTCGCATAGTTGATGGTTCCACGCAGCTGCAGAGGGCCTGAAGGACGGACACTGAAGATAAGGGTCATGCCAGAGGGGAGGTTGCTAAATGTGGGTTGATTGTGGCACTAGCTCAATACAACAACTGGGTTCATCATCTGAGGACCATGAATGTGTTCAGCATGTTTTATGGTAACCGTCCATTTAATCTGAACTTGACAAGCAGAGGTTTGTTTCAGAAGAGCATGCGGACAGATGGAGTAGCTCAGCAACAATACCCATATACAGTATCTATATTATTCGGTAAAAATGTGTGTCAACATGTTTATGTTTAAGATGACAAATGATTGCACAATAAGCAATAAACAACTGGACACGCCTCCCACCAACATGACTCAGTTGTAACACTTTTAACAGAGAATCATATCATGAGAAGAAGTGAGAGCAGTTCACATAGAGGCAGCTTGTGATAGGAATGTAAACCTGATGCAACAATAAAGAAACCATATACTCAGGATCACTGTGTCTTATATGAAACAAGTATTGTACCACTACAATTAAGATTGTTAAATAACGTTTATTTAAAAAGCAATTCAAATAAACACACGTGGAACATGACCGCTGCTGTCGATGAAGAGTTCATTGTGCTCATCTGATAGACTGGGACATCCTCTGGGGACCATGAATATCCTCTATAAACATGACTGTGTTTATATCCTGTAGTTTCCCTTTAGCAACCTTTAAGTGATGACGATTCCTAAAGAACTTTACTACAATCTGATAACTAATTGTAACATTAGACTCGTAAGTGAGTGCTAAATGGCTACATTTCTGAAGCAGAAGGAATTAAAGTCACACCACACTTTAAAGCCAATTCACACAAAATGTTTCATAATTTCCATGATGTTGTCACAGTTGTGTTTTTATGATCACTATGATCTTCATGCCAACATTGTTTTACGATCTGGTCTTTATTTGGGGCGTTTTCCTGATCCGATGTGAGGTCCTGGGACAGGATGCTATGTTACAGACTGTAAAGCCCTATGAGGGGAATTTGTATTTGCGATGTTGGGCTATACAAAATAAACTGAATTGAATTGAACATTCTGACTGAATGTTTCTGATCTTTGTTTTCCAACATAATGGTGAGTTCTTACATGATTCCACTATAAAGGCCTAGTAACAAAAACAGCACTGCAGGTCACCTGGAGGATAACAGATCCAAATATCCTCATCCATGTTCAGCTCTATCTGCTCTATGCAGCGCTGGAGCTCGTCTCTGGTGTTGGAGTTGAGTCCTGATCGGCCTAAAGGAGCTAAAAGTGGTTATAGAAGGTGTGTGGTCAGGTGCAATCAGACAAAAGGAAAACACAGTTTGATGTGATCTGTGTATCTTTTCAGGTCTCTCGGATGAATGCGCATCCTGGTGTTTTCTTGTTGGTCCTTTTCGTTGGTGGCAACCATGATGACACCACATTCCTGCCTCCTGTCCAGCTCAGCTTTTGACTATTTCATAGCAACGGGAATATGACGCACAGGACGAACAGCGGGTGTCACATCCTGGTCCTCTGTCGTGAATAAGTTTCAAGGTCATCCGTGAACACCTGGCTGCATTCTGTTTGGCTTTGATGGATCAGATTATCACCAGTGGAGACCAGGTGAACATCTTTCCTGAATGAGCTGAACATCGTCTTGATGACTGGAATGACCACGTCTATCCCTCTAGGTGGCGCCGCATCTTCACCATCTGGTGTTGGTTGTGCTGCCTGCTGATGCTGAGGCTGTGGACTCAATGCTCGTATTTGTTCCTCATGCTTTACTTCCTCAAACGTCTTTTTTTGATAATTAGCACCATGCATGGGGACCAGAATTATGCATTGTTCAAAGATTAGAGATGCAGCGATACTAATACTGATATTAAATATCGGCCCGATACTGAAAATGGTCCGATCTGATATTGGATACCATTATTTTAATGAATAACAATAGTACATGTATGCTATTGGTTACATTCGTTCACTATTGTGTTCCGTGTGATTGGAATAAAACTGAGGTTTAATTTCCATTTTGTTTTGCTTTTGTACTTATGGAGATGTTCCTCTGTAAACATTGACGTGACATCACTGTAGTGTTCATCATATTCTGACAGCCCGGTTCGTCCTGAAGGAAGATGTGTTCATAATATGACTGTACATTAGTTGATGTTAATAATAACATCAACACTATTAATGCACATATAAAAGTGCATTAATACAAAAGGAGACCAGAAGGACCAAAAGGAAACAAATGGATCAGACCTTGTAAAACTAAAATGTGTCTTAGTATATACGTCTTTATAAAGATATAAATAAATGCATGAACGTTTGTATGTTAGTTGTTTGTATCCTATTCAATTATATTTGTATTTATTCATTCAGTTATTATACATCTTATCTCAAAGGCTATAGCACATTACATAGAGAATGATTGAAGAGTATAGAAATGAAAATAAACTAAAAAACTAAAAAGAATTACCAAACTCTGTATTAAAAGTGTTATTATTATCTATAACAGTGGATCTAATGCTGCATTAAAGTGTTATTATTATCTATAACAGTGGATCTAACGCTGCATTAAAGTGTTATTATTATCTATAACAGTGGATCTAACACTGCATTAAAGTGTTATTATTATCTATAACAGTGAATCTAACGCTGCATTAAAGTGTTATTATTATCTATAACAGTGGATCTAACGCTGCATTAAAGTGTTATTATTATCTATAACAGTGGATCTAATGCTGCATTAAAGTGTTATTATTATCTATAACAGTGAATCTAATGCTGCATTAAAGTGTTATTATTATCTATAACAGTGAATCTAACACTGCATTAAAGTGTTATTATTATCTATAACAGTGGATCTAACGCTGCATTAAAGTGTTATTATTATCTATAACAGTGGATCTAACGCTGCATTAAAGTGTTATTATTATCTATAACAGTGGATCTAATGCTGCATTAAAGTGTTATTATTATCTATAACAGTGGATCTAATGCTGCATTAAAGTGTTATTATTATCTATAACAGTGAATCTAACGCTGCATTAAAGTGTTATTATTATCTATAACAGTGGATCTAATGCTGCATTACGAGATGTATTTTGAAATCTTGAGCTATAATAGAGTCATTGTATTTTTTATATCTTTCCGACCTGAACTGTGCAACAGACATCATATTTTACCTTAAAAATGTAAGTTTCTAATCTAATGAATACATATTTTAATATTAACATTAGTTTGAGGTGTCCTCGTCACTCTTTGCTGTATTTAACTTTCTAAAATAGATTTGCTTCATCATCAAAATGATGTAAAAACGGCGTTGTGTTTTGTTGTGTTCGGATACCTGAACAACTAAAACTCTTTTGGTGATTTGTACTGAAATCCAATTTGACTTGTCTGCTCTTTATTTTACATTTATTTATTTGCATTTATTTAGCTTTGAATGGTCTGTAATAATACTGGACTCTTATTGTCTGAACACATTATATATCAGAGGTTCTTCCACCAAGAGTGTAGAATGAGGCTAACTATACTTTTTGGTCACTTTAACTGGTGCTGTATTTTTTTTAATACTTGTTTATTCTGTCTGTACATATAATAATGCTATTGTGGATTTTTTTTTTTTATACGGTTTTACTGTTTACTTATATGTATTACTTGTTTCTTATTTTACTGCTGTCTCTTGCTGCTGTAATCCTGCAATTCCCCCACTGCGGGACTAATACAGGATCATCTTATCAATAAAAACTAGTTTCTCAACGTGCAAAGTGTTTTGTCAGTAGAAATACCAAAGTTATTCAGTTCAATATGACATACAGACTGTGAAAAGCAGGAAATGTAAATATTAGAGAGGCTGCAAAACATTTCTAAATGTTTTTCTTAATCAACTGACCACTAGTGGAGTCGTTGCAGCTGCTCAGTCTTGTGTGTCTGTTGTTTTGTTCCTTTGAACTTCGTTACTAAAGGTCTGTTCTTGTCAGGAAACTCTGAGATGAGGTCATGCTGAGTGTGAATGTGAACACATGAACAGGTGAGTCAGTGAGGAGACGCGCTCATTGGCTGCGCTCCTCGGGATCAGGACCATGGACAGTCCCTCCTGTGACGGCCACACGCTCACTCCTCATCTGGGGAGAAGATTCACGGACTCTGACGTCAGTGCCGAGGCCGCGCAGTGATCCAGCAGGTCAGTGAGGAGGCGATGGGTCCGACGTGGTGAGATAGTTTAACGTTCTAGACCTCTCCGTGTTGTGGTGCCGTGCGTAAAGGTCAGTGTCGCTGCGCTCCTCCAGGATGGAGTGCAGCCTGGCGGCGGGTCTGGAGGAGCTGTGTCCCGTGTGCGGAGACAAGGTGTCCGGGTACCACTACGGGCTGCTCACCTGCGAGAGCTGCAAGGTAGAGGCACGGCTGCTTTCATTGCAGTTAAAAACACATGCATGAGTCGCCGTTATGAACAGAAGTGCCTTCCTCACGCGGACCCTTCCTCTTCCTCTTCCTCACCCCTCGCAGGGTTTCTTCAAAAGAACCGTCCAGAACAACAAGAAGTACCTCTGCGCGGAGAGCCGGGTCTGCAGCATCGACGTCACGCAGAGGAAGCGCTGCCCGGCCTGCAGGTTCCACAAGTGCCTTCATGTGGGCATGCGGCTGGAAGGTGAGGAGGCTCTTCATCTTCATCAGGAAACACGTGAGGAAGACCTCGGAGTGTGCGTCACTTTCACAAAGCACGAGCGTTTTACAGCTGTGACCTGCTTCATGAGGCCTAAGACATGGCAGTTTATTCAGAAAGAAAACATATAGAGGAATTATTTACGCGGTCTTCTTGTTGCCCATAAAAACATCTATTTAAATGCGCCTGTAAACATGTATTTATAAATCACAGTATCTTCCTCCTGCATGGTGCTTCTCCGTTCTGTGATGTTCATGAATATAAAGGAATCATTTCTCATGTGTCATTAAAGGTGACACTGCAGGAAGAAATGCACTGTTCAATTTCAACATTTACATTATTTACCTGCAGTGTCCTGAAAATGTGATTTTACAAAACACATATTTAAAGGCCGTTTTCTAAAAACGAGTTTTTCTCACTTAAGTAGCACTTACATATTTCAAACCTTCAGTTTCATTCTTAAGGTGTTTTTTTTTTACACTGAGGGGTTTGTTCATATTTTATTCATACAGAGATTAATAGAAGATGTTGTTCCTAAAACATGGCACTTTTTGTATGGCTGATAAATGGAGTGATACAAAGAGGTATAAAGTTTCCTCTGTAAAGACATTTATATGATGTCAACGAAATGAAACGAAAGGGTTGAACCTGCATGGCTTTATTTAATATTCAGATTTAAGCAAATGTAGGCAATTTGCACATATTTAATAAGGCAATGATCCTTTGCATATTTACACATACATTTCAGAAGACTTGTAATACAAAATGAATTACATTGTCTTAATGTAAGTAATCAACTTAAGTTTCATGGTGATATCTATAAATTGAAATGATGTACAATGAGAATAAATATTTGTGGACAATAGACCATATGTATTTTTAAGTTTTATGTTTTATTTTCTTGTTTCTCTGAGTGGAAAGATCATCGTTGATCCTCATCATGTGACTGTCTCTCTCCTCCGGGACTGAGAACAGAATCACAGCGTTACTGTTCTCAGTCTGCAGTAACATTTAAGATTACAGCCCATAATTTACAGTATAAACACTTTGCATATTGGAGCTACCAATAACATACACGGAAGTTGATTAAGTATTATGATGGAACTCCAAATAAATTCTACTGTATTTTTTTCCTGGTTCCTAAAGATGTGGACGATGAAGAACGTCATCATATTGTAGTTTGTGATCATCTCAGTAAAATCATCTTGATGAACTGCTCTAAACTGATCTCATCAGCTGTTCGTGCAGATCGGATCCGAGGCGGCAGGAACAAGTTTGGGCCCATGTACAAGCGAGACCGGGCCCTGAAGCAGCAGAGGAGGGCTCTGATTCAAGCCGCTGGATTCAGGACAGACAGCGGTCCTCCCCTGGGCTCCACCCAGCACAGAGCCTTGACCTTCACTGGTGACCTTCGCTGTGCTCCCATCCTCCACTGCACCGCACAGCACGAGCGCATCAGCTACCAGCCGCCGTCCCTGTGCTCCCTCCTGCCGCCCGACTCGCCCAACCAGGCCCAGTGGGCCTCCTCCTCAAACTGGACCATCAAGTCAGAGCCCGCCATCAGCTCCGCTGCAGTGATGCCCTCGGACCAGCTGTTCTCTCTCTCTCCACGCGCCCCCAGGACGCCTCAGCTGGTGACGGAGTTCGTGCGCTGCGATCCCGACGAGCTGCAGCTGCAGAACGCGGTGGCTGCTCGGCTCCTGCAGGAGCAACACGGGGAGCGGCACGGGGGCGCCGGCACCTTCCGCGGGATGTGCCTCATGGCCGACCAGACGCTGTTCTCCATCGTGGAGTGGGCGCGCACCTCCATCTTCTTCAAGCAACTCAAGGTGAGACCCTCTGGCTGCTCGTGTCTGCTGCTGCGAGGAATATCTTTATATTGTCACTGTGATGACGTCACACTGATAGAAAGTATAGTCCAAATATGTTGGCACACATAGAAAATGACATTCTTTCACATAGTTTACATTTCCTTTTTTTTTAAATATACTTTATTGGAGAATATGCACAATATGCTGTTCAGGGGTCAGCGAACAAGTATTTTCATTGTGTGTGTGTGTGTGTGTGTGTGTGTGTGTGTGTGTGTGTGTGCGTGTGCGTGTGTGTGTGTGTGTGTGTGTGTGTGTGCGTGTGTGTTGATCTGTTTCTAATAGCAGTGAAGAAAGTGACAGGAAAGTAGAGCAAACAGACAATGTAAAGTAAAACATGAGAGGAAATACAACTAATAAAAAAAGTTAAAAAAAAGTTAAATAAGGAAAAATAATAATGAATCAAAATCCGTCCACACACATGGCCTTTACATTTGTTCACAGAGTTTGTAATACAGTATATTTGGTTCCAGTAAATAACTTCCTGTGGAATACTGTTCTGGATCACGTGATGGGTCCACAGGTAAAGGGCCTGTAGAGTTTTAATGTTCGGCTCACATTTAGTGCTTCTCACCAAAACTTGAGGTCTAACAATACAGAAGTATGAAATATGAGTTTCCGTACCGCCAGACATCAGAGCAGCTTCTTTACTCATTCAGTGAACTCCTTCATGTATGTGATTTCTCTGTCTCAAAATGGGACTAAAAGTGCATTGCTCAACCCTATTGTAGAACGACAATAAATAACCTTGTATGAAATATGGACGTAGTCTCCGTGACATCACCATAGGTTCCTGAAGAGCAGCTGTGGAGCTCAAAGTGAGTCGCCATTTTGGCCAAGAGGTGGATCTGAGGCTAGCAGCTATGATCTCACAACACTGACTTACATTGGGAAAGAGCTGTCTATAAGAGCAGAGTCTATAACTCAGCTGATTGTTTTGTCCGTTAATTCATCTTCCCAGTGATAATATAAATCCTTATATTCTGCAGATATTCTCCATTACTTTTCCTGTCTATTAAAGTTCAGGTCAGCGAGGTCAGTATAACACAGCTATCAGCTGGAGTTGGTTGTGTCTATGAAAGGTCCAGTTCTCAAGGGAAGTCAGTCACACGCCTGCACTTCAACACTCACACCTGTTTATCAGTATGTTGACATTAGTGAAGCAGACGGGTCGTTGTGGTCCAGTCTTGTGAGAAAAGATGAGAACATGGGATTCTCCTCCTCTTGACAGGATAGAGCCAATCAGATGTTAGGACGAGGCGAGACCAACCTGTGACGATAACCTGTGTATGAAAGGCCCCACTTCCGTTGGGGGGCAGTGGTTCTGGACCCAACCTGCGTGTTGCTGGACCACTCACTGCTTTTGCAACTGCCGCGCTTACGACTTTGCTTGTGATCATTTAGTAAATAAATATAGAGAACGTGAGAAGTTGTTGAACTGAGTTCTTCCGGAGGCGACACCAGGCATCCAATAATTAGCACGCATTAACACCAGTACGAAGAGCCCTCATTCAAATCAGTGAAATGCACTAATAGAGACTCCAGGGTTGTTCTCATCCTCCGTTCATGTGGATGAGAACCAGGCAGACGAGTGAATGTCTTTCTGCAGACGAAGCAACCTGAGTGGTCCTACCTCAGGATAGAACATGCCTCTGACGGGGAAAACAACGGACATGGATACTGTTATTTGAAATGTGTAAAGAGATGAAACCTGTGTTGAATAGTTGTAGCGCCTTCTTCCTGCTCCCAGGTGAATGACCAGATGAAGCTGCTGCACAGCTGCTGGAGTGACCTGCTGCTCCTGGACATCATCTCCAGACAGGTCCTGCACGGGAAAGAAGGCCGCCTGCTGCTGGTCACTGGGCAGGAGGTAAAGGGCATTGTTATGCAAATAAACAAAAACTAAAATATATATGTATGTTACAAACAAGTAAAGGGAGTAAACACATAGCTATAAAGCACCAAGTTTCTCCTGTCTGTCCATCTATCGTGTGTAAAGAGTAACGGTTGCTCCTCAGGGTTTCCTCACAACAGCATCGGATTGTGAATTCTGATTTGATATTTGATATTTGATATATTGGTGATATTTGATATTGGTGCAGCCATGATGGGCTACTGAGCAGATCGGGGGAGAAAAAGCACTCTGTGGAGCCCATATGGCAGATATTGCTATAACAACTGTATAATCCACTTCTTCATTTACTCATAACCAGTAATATATAGACTGATATTTACACATCTTAACACACAACATTTTACTCTTTTATTATAACACCAGCATTATTAAAACAGCCCTAGTGATTTCAGAGATACACCTTTTTTAGTTTGGTATGACATTTTGGAGCAGAGGTCGAAAAACAGTTGGGTTTTCAAAAGGTTAGTTCACCGAACGCCACATGGAAATCTGGCAAAAAATAATCTCTAGAACTCTCTAAATATCTGGGTTTTGTTGACCATCAGGCCCAAAAGCGGTTGGATTCTCGTGGAGCGTGTACCTCGCATTCATCTTCTTTCATGACCAGGAGATTTGGGAATGATTAGCCTTCATGAGATCACACATTCTCCAACACAAACATAATAACTCCTGTATTGGCCCTGATTCACGTTTTGTCAAAAACATGCAACAGCGCCAACACTTTGTGGGCAGATTGAAGCTTCAGAGTCTACATTGATGTGTACATTTGAGAGTTGCCTTGTAAACCCCCCTGAAAATGTATTAGAAAGGAGGTATGCCACGTGAATATGTGCGTTGAGTCCAGAGAGACATCCTGACGCTCCTGATGCCAGATGTCTCTCTGGGTCAGGTGGAGCTGTGTGACGTCGCCTCCCATGCTGGTGTCACGGTGGCCGGCCTGGTGCAGAGAGGACAGGAGCTGGTGGAGAAGCTGCTCCTCATAAAGGTGGACCGGCAAGAGTTGGCCTGCATCAAGTTCATCATCCTCTTTAACCCAGGTTAGTGGCCGCTGATGCTCTGTATCTATGACGCTTCATATTGAGTCACAAACAGTCCTGAAGTCACACACTGATTTGATGGATTCTTGGTGAATTATTTCATAAGTGTGTTTTTAACTGAGATACATTTCCAGCACAGTCACTAGTAAACATGTTTACCATTGTACGTTTCTAAAAAAACTACAGCGTATGTTGGATTTAGGTTAGTTTGCTACTGTTGCTGCGTTACATTGTGTTATTATTTCAACACAACCAAGATCTTTTTCTAACCTTAACCTGGTAGTTTTGTTGGCTAAACCAATGTTGGCCATGTGGTGTTCCTTTGACCTTTCAGTATCTAATAATGCAAACATCTTTACAATTATAGCCTGTTTCCAACGCAACTGCTTTTCCAAGGGCACCAGAATCCTTTCAGGATCTGTACCTGCGTTTGGACTAGAGGAACCACGGTCTAAATGTTGTTCCTCAGACATAGTTCCTGGTGTCAGAATACCTTCTGATGGAACCATGTGATACCAAGTGGTTGAGATCCAAAGAGTGATGGAGACAACAGCTATTTGCTTCAACAAATAGCAAAAAAAGAAAACGGCAAGGGGTTCTTGATGTGGTTGCAGCGGTATTATTATTACTAAATGAACTGTCTATGATCCAGTTAGAGAAAGTAGAAGAAGTGTACTTCTAGTTCTCTCCCCTCCATGATGTTTGACTCACATTGATTGGCTGTTTCTTTCCCAGACGTGAAGCAGCTGGAGGAGCATCATTTCATCGAGGGTGTGCAGGAGCAGGCGGAAGGCGCCCTGCTGGAGTACACGCTGTGCTCCTCCTCCCACCTCCACGGACGCTTCGCTCATCTGCTGCTTTGTCTGTCTGAGCTCCGCTCTCTCAGCGCCCTGGCTGAAGAATACCTGCACTGCAGACACCTGGGCGGGGAGGTGCCGGGCAACAACCTGCTCATGGAGATGCTCCACGCCAAGCGCAGCTGGGCGTAAGACTCGTGGCTCTGTGGTCGTCTGCAGGTTAGCGTGCGCAGGCGTTAAGCTGTGATGCATGTTGACACAAGCAGATTGTATCCCTGTTCTTATTAACACTGTCACCAGCTGGCATCAATGTAAGTACAGTCATATCTAGATCCTACAGAACGGCTTTACAACAGTTGTTCAATAGCTATACAGCTAACGGGCCCATCTGTGCATTATTCTGCTGTGTTCAATAAAGGCATTTTCACTCATTGTGTAAACATTTAATCTTATCGCTTATAGTGAGCACAAGGTATCGTTTAAGACGAGGTTAAAACTGTTAGCTCTGTCAGCACTGCTGCCGTCGTTAGTGCTATTCGCGCTGTTAGCACTGTTAGATCCTAGCACTGTTAGCTCCTAGCACTGTTAGCTTCTAGCTGCTCATGTCTCCGTGTATAGTGCAGGGCCGTGTACAGGCGGGCCGTGTGCAGAGCCGTGTACAGGGCCGTGTACAGAGCCGTGTGCAGAGCCGTGTACAGGCGGGCCGTGTGCAGAGCCGTGTACAGGCGGGCCGCGTGCAGAGCCGTGTACAGGGCCGTGTACAGAGCCGTGTGCAGGGCCGTGTACAGGCGGGCCGTGTGCAGAGCCGTGTACAGGCGGGCCGCGTGCAGAGCCGTGTACAGGGCCGTGTGCAGAGCCGTGTACAGGCGGGCCGTGTGCAGGGCCGTGTGCAGAGCCGTGTACAGGCGGGCCGTGTGCAGGGCCGTGTGCAGGGCCGTGTACAGAGCCGTGTACAGGCGGGCCGTGTGCAGAGCCGCGTGCATGACGCGTGCAGGCGGGCCGTGGCTGTAAGGGGTGAAGCAGCTGTGGGTCAATCACAAGTTGCATTAAATCAAAGAAGGCTTGGGCCGTTGGCCGCGAGTAAAACAATGAACATTTTCTAGATCCCAGCATGAAAAGGTATTGCAGGTAATGTATGATTGGAAAAAAAAAAAAAAAAAAAAAAAAAAACATGTTTGAGTTTTTTTGTTTGAGTGGCAATACCAGCCCACCTTAGCCCACTTTTGACCCGCGGAAGCTTAACCAATGGAGTTTTGGGGAAATATTCATGAAAGTGTACGGCCATGTGAGTGACGTCATAGAACAACACCACTCCCCTCAAAGCACACAGACATCATCGCTGCTTGCAGCTTTAATTTGGATTTGTTGGTGTTTCTGGCCATCAATGTGATCCATTGTTGATATGAAGGTATTGATTATAAGTGCGCCATTAT
Organism: Taurulus bubalis; assembly: GCF_910589615.1. Lineage (NCBI taxonomy): Eukaryota > Metazoa > Chordata > Actinopteri > Perciformes > Cottidae > Taurulus > Taurulus bubalis. The sequence goes on along the minus strand of NC_136607.1, from coordinate 1,788,484 downwards.
ACATATAGTGCCCTCTGTTTCTGCTTTTTCATGATGAATTTGTTGAATTCATAGTATTTACATTTTCAAACTAAATGTCTAAAGGCAGCATAACATTGCATTACATATCTAATATCTAATTACCCCTAAAATGTTCCCCCGAGATGTGTTGAATTATTGATACCTTCGGTTTATAGAATATCATTTTAAATAATGTCTGGCTACAGAACTTGAGGTCTGCGTGGATGAACAGGTCACTCAAGCTGAGGTCGGTCGTGCAGCTTGAACACAAACTTTAGTCCAAACTCAGAACCCAGAACACGTCCCTTAATATACTGTGATCATGAAGCCCGTTATCTATTCCATGATAATGTGTTGGAACATGATGGAAGTGTATTCTGGGAAACCAACAGACTTCTGCAGGTTAAAGTCAGAGCACATTGTTATCGGTCACTGAGATCCCACCGATTACACCTTCAACCACCTGTTTTGGCCGCTCTGCTTTAATAAAAGGCTTAATCAACATAATGCACTCGTCTCGTTGTGGAGGCGCACTATCTGATCCCCTCCACCTCGCAGGATCCCATTTCCTCGTCGACCTTGACATCCAGCTGGCATCAAGTTGGCATCCGTCCTGTTCAAGGACAGAACATGGCAGCGTGATTAAACACACGCTGTACCCGGCTGAGGAGAAACCTTCTGTTGGGACGCAGCACAATCTGATTTACCGGGACAGACGAACTTCTCACAGGAAGGAACGATATGACGAGCCACAAAGTAGTCGACACTTTATTGAAGTAAATTAAGCAAAGGAACTCACTATATACTGATCTGTGCAGGCTACAGGTCATCAGTCAATTATAGAGTTCATCGCATCAAAACAGCCAAGTTCATATTTATATAATACTTCAAGAAAATGTAATTGACGGCTTGGTTCATTTAAATGTCTTTGCTTTTGCTTTGAGGATTCTGATTCAACACAATTATGTCCATGTGTAAAGCCTCTTTGGGTTCTTCTTTTTGTTATTGCCTTGATAAAAGTATTATTATCTTTATCATCTCTACTTTTATATTTTCACATTCAATAAAAAGGGGCACATTACATTTTTTTTGTAAAATAAAATAAAAATGTTTTCTGTCTTAAATGAATGTCACGTAGTTACTTCTCTCACTACACCACAGTCAGATCATATAATGCTCAATACATTTATAATGCAAAACCTTTTCAATCTCAGCTTCACATGTTTTTGAGGCTTTGATAATGCTGATTTCCTTTAATTTAAAATATTTAAAGTAAGTCTAGGGCTCCCCTTATTCAGAGACTCACATGCTGCAGGTGTCACTGTTGAAACATTTCAATCAGAATTTCAATAATGGATTTTTTCCAATGAACAACCATGGTATTTGGTAATGGTTTATTTAAACTAATTCCTCTTCTTTTTACATTCTTGCCTTTGCCTCTATGGGCCATTCAGAGGAACAAAGAGGCGACAAGATGGCAAAGAGACATGGAGGTAAACAGAAGACTATCGAAAGTAACTTCTTTTAAATCACTTCTTAAAACCCATTTTTATAGAATTGCTTTTAAGTGATGTCGTCCTTTTATGATCTATTATGCAGTTCTTTTGTTCCCCTGGTTTTGTTTGTATATTTTATTCATTTATTTGTTTGTTTTCTACTCCATTTGTTCTTTTTGGTTATGTGTTTGGTTTTGTTGTATTCATTGCGTTGACGGTCCTTTTTGCTTACCGGTATTTAATTGATTCTTCCATCTGCACTATCTGCACTTTTTTGACTACTGTCTTTAATGTCTTTTTTAAATCTTTTTTATATTTATCTTGTTTACTGTATATTGTGAAGTACGAAGAAACCGGAGTTAAATTCCATGTATGCATAAACTTACATGGCCATTAAAGCTGATTCTGATGTCCATGCTTTGAATCTCTGTAAAGCACTTTGTAAACTTTATTTTTAAAGGTGCTATATCAATAAAGTTATTATTATTATTAAATCTGTATATTTGGAAAGTATGGAAAAAGTATGGAAAAGGAATAAAATAGAAGTCTGACTTCGAGAGACACTGATCTGGTAAAAGAGTATCTACCATAAAGATGTCCGTCTAGCTCCAGAGGGGACAGCATTGCAACGTACCGGAAGCAAGCCGCCGCTAAACCCCCAAAGAAGAAGAAGAAGAAGAACCGCTTCCTTTACTTCCGGGAAACACAATCCTCCATTCAACAAGATGGCGACATTGGTAGTAAGCCAGTCACCGGTCGGCGGTTTCAGTTTCGAAAACTGCAAAAGGTAAGAGCTGTTAAACGAATGAAGATCCGACCAGAAACACTCCGCTGCTGCGGTGAATAGGCTGGTGGCTCTTTAGTTCAGCCGTCGAGGAGAACCGAGGTGTTTTGACGCGGGTTTCTTAGGGATGCTAGCTCGTGTTAACTTCCATACAATGACTCAGGCGTTTCCCACATTCTCGTATCATCGTTCACGTTCACCTATCAAGCTGACGGCCCACGTCCTGTGTCCGTGTCAAGAGTTTAACCTGCTAACGAGAAGACAATAAATATCACGGCGGAACGTTTCTTTGACCAAGAAATTCATTCCAGTTCTGCGTAGATTACGTAGATCACGTTAACCGAAGACAGTACCGTAACTAACGCGAGCTAACCTCAGTTTATAAAGCACAACGATGATGGAGCTTACGTCAGTTTATAAAGTACAACGATGATAGAGCTTACGTCAGTTTATAAAGCACAACGATGATAGAGCTTACGTCAGTTTATAAAGCACAACGATGATGGAGCTTACGTCAGTTTATAAAGCACAACGATGATGGAGTTTACGTCAGTTTATGTAGCATAACGCTGATGGAGTTTACGTCAGTTTATGTAGCATAACGTTGATGGAGTTTACGTCAGTTTATGTAGCATAACACTGATGGAGTTTACGTCAGTTTATGTAGCATAACGTTGATGGAGTTTACGTCAGTTTATGTAGCATAACACTGATGGAGTTTACGTCAGTTTATGTAGCATAACGCTGATGGAGTTTACGTCAGTTTATGTAGCATAACACTGATGGAGTTTACGTCAGTTTATAAAGCACAACGATGATGGAGTTTACGTCAGTTTATGTAGCATAACACTGATGGAGTTTACGTCAGTTTATGTAGCATAACACTGATGGAGTTTACGTCAGTTTATGTAGCATAACACTGATGGAGTTTACGTCAGTTTATGTAGCATAACGTTGATGGAGCTTACGTCAGTTTATGTAGCATAACGTTGATGGAGCTTACGTCATGTGTTGACCCTGCTGTCCATGTTCTAGTAAATAAAAGTGCTTCTGTACTGAACATCGTGTTGTGCATCAACGAGGCTGTTAGTGAAGTCTTTTAAAATCCTTCTATAGTTCCAGTAACATAATGTATCTGTCATTGAAATCCTGTTTAAGTCGCTGGGCTTTGGCCCTGTGGTCACAGCCTGCATCACCATTACACCACTTAGATGAGAACAATGATGCTTTCTATGCAGTAAGAAACAACAATAGACACCTCAAGGGTTACGTATTAATAAAGCAGAACTTGTTCCAGACAATCTACATGAACTTATTGAGTCTTTGAGACTTGTTGTTGACAGAGCTGAATAGTTTGTATACTATTGCATTCATTTAGGAAATATGTGCATTTGAAATTTTGCAAGAAGGCTAATATTTATAATATAATTCTGTTTTTGTTCTGAACTGCAGACATTATAAAAACAAAACATATCATATGTGTATATGTGGTTAAAAAACAGTTTTTAAATGACCAGAAATGTCAGAACAAATATTTTGGGTAAATTCTTTCCCAGAAATAAGAGTGAGGTCGTCTCAAACCAGCATATGTTTGTCAGGGCGTTGAACCGCTGTTGAAACGGGTTTTCACACTCATGGCCTGATTAACATGTATTAGAAGGCTGGCAGCATTTTGCTTTTACTGTGACGCGGATATACAAATGCATATTTATTTTCAGAAATGCAGTTTTGGAAGCGGAAGCGACCAAAGTGGGAAGCAGCTTGCCTGCTGCTCGGAAAACAGGAACCACCATCTGTGGCGTCGTCTTCAAGGTGAGGGACAGAAACCAGCTCGCGTCATAATGTCGTCACATTTGTGCTCGTGTCTAGCTGGTCTCATCTAAAGTCTTGTGGGGGCTTTTTATTTGTTTAGCTCATGGAGTGACTGAGTATTCAAACCGACAATATTCTACTCCACTAAAGTAAATCAAGTTCTTTGTGTGTTCAGCATGAATACACCAGCTGGTACTAGAGGAGGAAGAGAGGATTTCATGTGTGCCACTTATCTAACAACCTCTTTTATAAGTCTGTCCAAAGAAGCCACATGACACAAACTGACCCTTTTTTTTACAGCAGACATCTTGATAGCATGAGAGGCACAGCCTGTGCAGCAAATATCATTCACAACAACTGCATTGGATAAGCTGCAGTCCCTCTTATTGATATTAATTTCTCCTGTGCTTTTCATGCCATAGCAAGTCCAGTGTGTGTGGCGGTAAAGGTCTATCTTCTTACAGAAGAACTGGATACTTCTCCTCGTCTCCTTCGAGAGTTCTTACCGCAGCCTCGGGTCTGCAGATAAACTAGCTGCTTTAATAATGATGTCACATTTAAATCATAACGTACATCATACACGCAGCATCGGGCAGAGCACACTGTCTGATGCCCAAATGAGACGGGCAAAGCGTCATCATCCCTTCACCAGTGGCTTCAAATATAAAGTCAAGATCTTCACACCTTCACTTCATATTTTGGTGGACTTACTATGTTATTTCATTTTCTTTCTTTTTTAAAGTCGTGTGATCAACAAACAGGAAAACTGAAGTTACATTTGAGCAAAACCTCATATTCAGCGTTGATGATTGACGTGTTAGACGTTCCTACCACCACCTGCTCAGCAGATAGCAGGCCCAACATAAAAGCATCTCCCCTATAACATAGTCTACCTGTTCTTTGTAAAGTAAGATTTATTTAATTGGCACCTAAAGTAATAGAATTGTAGATAACCGCGTTTATTTCTTTACTACCCGTTATCAGATAACTCATATCTGCCATTAGGGGTGGGAATCACCAGAAGAAAACAACTTCTCAAATTGATTTAATAAAAAGATGGTGCAGTTTGAACCTGAGATGGTACAGAATATCACAGTATGCACGAAAAAAACTAGTTAGAAATATTCCCTTTTTTATCGTCGATTAAAAACCCCAAAGTCCATCTTAAGAACAAGAGGTAATATAAAACATGCATAACAATTCAGTAACCGTTTTTTAAACCAACTCAACAGCTTTTATACACAAACATGAAGTAAAAAAAGTCCAAATACTGAGAAATAATTTCAAAAAGACCCAAATTCTATGTAACTTTAGCTGAGAATACTCACTCACTGAATCTATAATGCTGCACTATGAACACATTCAGTGTCTTTAACCACTAACTCTAAATAAATTAAAGTGCAATTTAAAAAAAAAAGATTCAAGTTTACAAAATTAACTTTTCTTCAGATTATTTTATCAGTTGGTAAATACTGAAAAACATGAAGCAGCATCACTTCAACCTGAGGTGTAACACTGACATGGAGGAGTTCATACTGGGAGAACTGGGGATGTTTGCGCCTGACGAGTCTCAAAGTCTGGAGTTATGCTGCGGTCACACTAAAAGCGTTGCAAATGTTGTCGCGCAAGTAGATTAGATGCAAAGTCAATGCACAGACGCGCAGGAATGACGTGGAAATGTGTGCCTCATTCACGGATCAATGAACTGTTTTCAGGGCGATAAGCCCCTCCTCCAAATAGTCACGACCCACCAGTTGAGAATCACTGCTATAGAAGGTCGGAGCGCAGACCCCTGAGGTCGGAGCGCAGACCCCTGAGGTCGGAGCGCAGACCCCTGAGGTCGGAGCGCAGACCCCTGAGGTCGGAGCGCAGACCCCTGAGTCTAAGTGATGTTTCCTGTGCAGGATGGCGTCATCCTGGGAGCGGACACCAGAGCCACGGAGGGGATGATCGTGGCAGACAAGAACTGCAGCAAGATCCACTACATCTCCCCCAACATCTAGTGAGTGACAGCAGGAGTTGTGTTCGCTCATCTCATTGCACTGTTTGACACGCAGCTGTTTAAATGGAAAGATGAAGTTTCAGTGCTGTAGATGTAGAGCAGAGTCTCTGGGCTGCATCACCATCTTTAATGTTCTAATGCTAAACAGTTTGTCACAAAGTACTTTTGTTGGATGATCTGTTGTCTCAGAAATGATGTTGATAAACAATATTATTGTCTTAAGACCATTGTATGCCACTGACATAATGATCATATAATAGCATGATGATGCAAGTAAACCCTTTGAAAGAGAAATTCACTTTAGATTCTTAAGAATATTCAGGCTCACCAAGATGCCCAGGCTCCTACCGGCACCTTCTGGTGTCATGTTGCTTAACATATAAGAGACACTTGCATGAACAAACACGCATGTAAACACAACGTGCAATATCGAGGTCAGCGAAGACGAGTGAGGTCATATCCACGTCATGTACGATGAGTTGATGACGTAGAAACGCTAGGTCATGTCCATATGCTAGGTCATGTCCATATGCTAGGTCATGTCCATATGCTAGGTCATGTCCATATGCTAGGTCATGTCCATATGCTAGGTCATGTCCATATGCTAGGTCATGTCCATATGCTAGGTCATGTCCATGTCAATATTCCATACGATAACGTAAACCTGATTCTTAGGCTTCGCGCGCTAAAGCCGAGGTTGTCGTTGTCGTCTCCCTGACGGTTGTCGTGTCGTTGTGTCGTCAGCTGCTGTGGAGCAGGAACAGCTGCAGACACGGAGATGACCACGCAGATCATCTCGTCCAACCTGGAGCTGCACGCTCTGTCCACGGGCCGGCTGCCCCGCGTGGCCACCGCCAACCGCATGCTGAAGCAGATGCTCTTCAGGTACACTCCTCAACTCTCTCTCTCTCTGTCTCTCTCTCTCTCTCTCTCTCTCTCTCTCTCTCTCTCTCTCTCTCTCTCTCTCTCTCTCTCTCGCTCTCTCTGTCTCTCTCTCTCTCTGTGTATTTATATTTTACTTCTACTGAGGAACTGTAACTGTGTTCAGGTATCAGGGCTACATCGGCGCTGCTCTGGTCCTGGGCGGCGTGGACTGTAACGGCCCTCACCTCTACAGCATCTACCCTCACGGCTCCACCGACAAGCTGCCCTACGTCACCATGGGTCAGTACACACACACACACACACACACACTCTGTTTCTACACGCGTCTCAGGTTTCACCTCCACGAGGTTCTTTCAAAGGACCCTAAACTTCTTCACACGTTCATGAAGTTTTAAATAACCCTGAATGTCACATTAGTGATGAGCTGTCTGGAGGATGACGTGAGCTTTTCCAAATGATCTGCACTCAAGACTAAATGAAATCCATCTAGTAGCTCAAAACATTCTTCAAAAACTTCCTTTTTTTTGGTGTTATCCCATTATAAAAGCACACACTTATAATTCTCTGACCGCCCAAAGTATGTCACACATTCACACACAGAGGCTACCATACAAGGTGCCGCCTGCCCGTCAGGGTCTAAAGTCTAATGCTCTTCACATGACGGTCGGGGCGCTGTGGGGTTCAGACACTTTGACCTGCAGACCAGATTAAACCTTTTTCTTTTCTGAAGGCTCTGGGTCTCTGGCCGCCATGGCAGTGTTTGAGGACCGCTACAAGCCCGACATGGAGGTGAGTACTGTACCACACACACACACACACACACACACACCCCTCTAATCAGGAGTCGGGTGCCCCCTGTGATACCTTGCTGGTTTTGACTCGAGCCTCTCCGTTGGTTCCTCCCAGGAGGAGCAGGCCAAGCAGCTGGTGCGGGACGCCGTCGCCGCCGGCATCTTCAACGACCTCGGCTCCGGCAGCAACATCGACCTGTGTGTCATCACCAAGGGCGGGCTGGACTACATCCGGCCCCACGACGAGGCCAACAAGAAGGGCGTCAGGTGAGAATACACCGGATGAACCTGTTCCAGTCCTAGCATGTTAAACCCGGGCGTTGCTTTTGGGTATTACATTTTATTTACTTTAAAGGTGCTCAATATGGAATCCTGAGCTCTTCTGGCTTTGTATTGACAATATATTGTGATTCTGTAAACAAGGTGATGTAGTGCCATTTTCAAAATCTATTTTTTTGTGAAGAACACGCCACTGTATGCATCAAATCTAAGTTTGGTAAAAAAGTAAACTTAATGCAATCTGAACAGCGGGAGCTGTGTTTCCATCCATCAGACCTGCAACGTCATGGCACTATTTAATGTGCAGCCTGAGCCACAGTCTGCCACCAATCTGTAACAAAAATAAACTCTTTTTAAACACTACTAGTGTTTTGAAATTGACAAAAATAGCGCAATACTGAAATGTATTGGTATTTTCATCCACACACACACACACACAGACACAAACACACACACATTTAAAACATTAAGTAAACCTGAAATACACACACACACACACAGCTAGCGGTGTTAACCAGAGGGTGAACCTATGCTTTGACCAGCCGTCGCATCACCTGTAACCAGCGCATGAGAGCCGTGCAGCGTGTCATGAACTAACCACGGCTTGAGATGGAAAAATAACCCGCCGTTTACACCAAAACAGTGACATGTCAAGACTTAAGTCCATTGTCATGGTACACACACACACACACACACACACACACACACAGGGTGAACCCCGTTAACAGAGCCGCATCCCGGTCTCGTCACCCCGCGTGTCGTGGTCTGAAGTCCTTGCGCCCCGTGATGGCGCCCCGGTGCATGACCTCTGTCTCATTGTTCTGCTAGAGGAGTAGAAGGGCTTGACGTGGCGCCGCCGTGAGTACAGACCAGAGTGTTGTGCTGCAGTGAGAAACGCTAACAGCTGCCCAATCTGCCACTAACAGCTAATCACTGTATTTATGTTTTAACTCTGGTCCTGCTCACTTTAACATGCACGGTATCTGCTGTGATGAGCGTGACTAACGGGTTTAATAAAGTGAAGCGTTTTCATTCCGCGTCTCTTCCCCGCCGTAGAACCGGAGACTACAAGTACAAGAGAGGAACCACCGGCGTGTTGTCCAAGGCCACGCTGAACCTGGAGGTGGTGGAGGAGACGGTGCTCACCATGGACACCTCCTAGACACGAGTCCCATGTTCCCCCATGTTCCCTCAGATAACACATAGATGGCATGTTTTCCATGATTTACAATAAAAGTTTTTGAGTTGATTCATGGTTTTCTTAAAGTTGTTCGGTAACTGCTGTCTGAACTGTCAATGAATTCAGAAACCTGTCTGAATTATGATTTAAATATGGAACTAGTTTATACATTTGTATAAAATGGTTTAAAGTTAAGGCTGACTGCAGACAGATGGAGACGCCGGAGGAAGTCACCCATTCCAACAAATATAAAATGGTTTCAGTATTTCCTGATGTCTGAATGACAATTAAAGGCCCCGTTGATTAACGAGTTAGAGGGTTGTTACGGTCATGGAGATGTAAAATGGTTATTTCCAGGCCTGGAAAAGTCCTTGAAAAAAATTAAATCCCAAAAGTTTAGTAAAAGTCATGTAAATGTGTTATATTCATGTGTTCATGTAAATGTGTTATATTCATGTGTTCATGACGTTCATTTACGCTGAGTTTGAAATAATGAATATGCTTTAAAAAGAAAGACTCAAAATATAAGCAGGCATTCACCGTTTCTGTTTCAAGTCTTTATAACATAATAATGACAAATACTTGCCAGATTTTGAAAGTTACAATTACAGTTACAAAATAATTTTGCCAAAATGACATTTGACATTTGATAAATAAGACAAAGGACCAGGCGGCCTGTCATTACAGATATAAAAGGGTTAATCAAACTATTGTCTCATTCATTTGAGTCATTTGAGGTTTACTGTATGCTTTGTGTTCTCACTGTTAGTTTAAATACTACATTTACTCACTTTCTACTGTTTACACCCAGACTTCACTAAATGTTTGTCATGGACCTTTGGTTTGAAGTCATTGGTCACAATGTGTCTGAACCCTGGAGTTAAAGACTTTTAACTAAATCCTCTCCAGTCCTCAAAGTGTCCGAGCAGCCAACATTTAAACTAAAGGAACCCTGACTAGTGTTGATGAGACACACAAGTGTTTTCTATAGATGTGTCTTCATGAAACCTCTGGATGTTTCTCCACACAGGCCTTCAGTTTAACTATCCATCAGAATTATACATCTCATGGGTGCAGTTGTCATTCCTCTCAACAGGGGGCGCCGCATGCACAGGAGAGGAAGACGAAGACTTTTACTGAATGGGGAAATGTTGGTTAACTTCAAAATAAAATAGTATAGAAGTTGTCATTTACAAATGAATAAGAATAATGTTCAGTGATTGTGTGATAAGGCACTGTTCATTAGATATGCTCCTAACATACAATATCATATATATATATATATATATATATATATATATATATATATATATATATATATGTGTATATATATATATATATATATATATGATATTGTATCTGTGACAATGAAGCTGATTTATTCAGTTAAATTCTGTGTTTTTATGATATAAACCTCATCGATGGGATTGTAAATTAAAAAAGGTTCACCCTTAATCTGAAATTCAAGATTGACAATATCAATGCAATACATTCATAATGTTTTTATTTGTTACATGTTTTACAGAGTTATGAAAGCAATGTTGAAGTGGACCCTCCCACACACACTGCGGCTCACAGCTTATTAATAACCGCCCCGGTGTGAACCCTAAAGGACGATGGAACATTCCTCGTTTGATCCCATCTGAAGGTCCACAGCTTCTCGTCTCCTCACCGCCTCACAGTCACAATGCTCTATATTTACTCTCTGTGTTTAGACGTGGACGAACAGTCAGGAAAGAAACACACACCTACATACTAACTCCCCCACTTCGGTTACTGCAGAGATTTAGGCTGCACTTCAAAACATATGGGGACAAACGCTGAGGTGCCAGAGAAGCGCTGGATCCTATATCCCACAATGCAACACCATAGTCTTTCAAACTCAATCCCTCAATGTTCTGACTCAGGCTTTGTGTTATAAGTACGGCGTCTGCAAGGCCGAAGATGATTTGCTGTGATCCGACATGAGGAAGCTCTTCTCTCTCCTCTCCTCTCTCCTCTCCTCTCTCCTCTCCCCCTCTCTCCTCTCCTCTCTCCTCTCCTCTCCTCTCCTCTCCTCTCTTCTCTCTCCTCTCCTCTCTCCTCTCCTCTCCTCTCTTCTCTCTCCTCTCTTCTCTCTCCTCTCCTCTCTCCTCTCCTCTCCTCTCCTCTCTCCTCTCCTCTCCTCTCTTCTCTCTCCTCTCCTCTCTCCTCTCCTCTCTCCTCTCTCCCCTCCTCTCCTCTCTCCTCTCTCCTCTCCTCTCCGCTCCTCTCCTCCTCTCTCCTCTCTCCTCTCCTCTCTCCTCTCCTCTCCTCCTCCTCTCTCCTCTCCTCTCCTCTCTCCTCTCTCCTCTCCTCTCCTCTCCTCTCCTCCTCTCTCCTCTCCTCTCCTCTCTCCCCTCCCGTCCTCTCCTCTCTCTCCCCTCCTCTCTCCTCTCTCCTCTCTCCTCTCTCCTCTCAGCCGGTTGGAACAGATATTTTAAAGCCCAGATGGTAAAAAGAATCAATTACTGCAGCTTCAAAACATTGTGTGAACGTTTATTCTTGAAGTTGTAAATAGTAGTGTGACAAAAAAGATTCAAGGTCTACTTACTAAGTTTTACCAGAACTTTCAACCACATCTCATGCTCTTTATTGGTGCATTGGGTTTGCTCGGATATGAACGTTATGAAGTCGTTATTTACAACTGAGGAGCTCAATGCCAAGGAAAACCATGCAGTGTGGTTGAAAGCTTTGGGATGAGCTAGAGAGTCGTCCTTGGATCAAGATTATCGTGACAACTCTTTTGTCAATTCAGAAAAACAGCCTTTATACTTTATACTTTAACGTTTGGGTGTTTTTGAAATGGGGTTGTGCAGCCATTCAGACATTAACAGAACTATCTCTTTCAGATAATGAAATAAAGAAATGATCATCTAGAACAGATCACCAGTCCCTCTGGCTTCCATAAGAACAGAAGATGTATGACGTCATGTTGTTAGGCCGGACGTTGTAATAGCTAAAGCGTACACGTACTAGTTGTCCATTTAGACCCATCAATTATGCACTTGAATTGACGATATAAAAAAAACAAAAACATTTCATTACAATGATGGATGAAAAACATTTGAATTCCCAATGTCTCTGTTACCGACACACAGGCTGTGGACCTGGAATGCAACTCCTGTGGAGATAAAAAGCTCTCATGGACCGGTGAGCGCTCATGAACTCCTGTCTGCCCTCTGGGGCCCGACGCTCCTCCTCTCTCCTCTCTCCTCTCCTCTCTCCTCTCCTCTCTCCTCTCCTCTCCTCTCCTCTCCTCGCCTCTCCTCTCCTCTCTCCTCTCCCCTCTCTCCTCTCTCCTCTCCCCTCTCTCCTCTCTACTCTCCCCTCTCCCTTCTCCCCTCTCTTCTCTCCCCTCTCTCCTCTCTCCTCTCCTCTCCTCTCCTCTCTCTTCTCTCCTCTCCCCTCTCTTCTCTCTCCTCTCCCCTCTCTCCTCTCTCCTCTCTCCTCCCCTCTCCCCTCTCTCCTCTCTCCTCTCTCCTCTCCCCTCTCTCCTCTCTCCTCTCTCCTCTCCTCTCTCTTCTCTCCTCTCCCCTCTCTCCTCTCCTCTCCCCTGTCTCCTCTCTCCTCTCCTCTCTCTCCCCTCACTCCTCTCCTCTCCTCTCTCCTCTCTCCCCTCTCCTGTCTCCTCTCTCCTCTCCTCTCCTCTCTCCTCTCTCCCCTCTCCCCTGTCTCCTCTCTCCTCTCCTCTCTCCTCTCTCCTCTCCCCTCTCTCCTCTCTCCTCTCTCCTCTCCCCTCTCTCCTCTCTCCTCTCTCCTCTCTCCTCTCCTCTCCCCTCGCCTCTCCTCTCCTCTCCTCCCCTCTCTCCTCTCTCTCCTCTCTCTCCTCTCTCCTCTCCTCTCCTCTCCTTTCTCCTCTCTCCTCTCTCCTCTCCCCTCTCTCCTCCTCTCCTCTCCTCTCCTCTCCTCTCCCCTCTCTCCTCTCCTCTCTCCTCTCTCCCCTCTCCCCTGTCTCCTCTCTCCTCTCCTCTCCTCTCCTCTCTCCTCTCCTCTCCCCTCTCCCCTCTCTCCTCTCTCCTCTCCCCTCTCTCCTCTCCTCCTCTTCTCTCCTCTCCTCTCCTCTCCTCTCCTCTCCTCTCTCCTCTCCTCTCCTCTCTCCTCTCTCCTCTCCTCTCCTCTCCTCTCTCCCCTGTCTCCTCTCTCCTCTCCTCTCCTCTCCTCTCTCCTCTCCTCTCTCCTCTCCTCTCCTCTCTCCTCTCTCCTCTCCTCTCCTCTCCTCTCTCCCCTGTCTCCTCTCTCCTCTCCTCTCCTCTCCTCTCTCCTCCCCTCTCCCCTCTCTCCTCTCTCCTCTCCTCTCCTCTCCTCCATGAGGAACAAGGAGCTCAGCTGCTGGAAGTCCACGTGTGCATCTGTGTGGAGATCTGCAGCACAAACACGATGTCGGGCCGCTGGTCTGCTTCTGGGTTGATGCACATGCTGACCAGGTCCCGCAGCTGTGGAAGTGGACTCCGTTAGCTCACAGCTCAACATCCTGTCAACAACCGCAGGAGGAGTCCCACCCAGTGCCTCGGTCACTGTCAAAATATTACACTTCAGCATGTCTAAGTTAGACATTTGTGTGAAAGGGTCATAATTAGCGTATGGATTCTGGAGCTATGGCTAAAATGTTTTTTTTTTGTGTGATGTCAGTGACCTTTGACCTTTGTTTGGGCCAGACGTAAGAGAGGACCTTTCCTGAGATGTCACTTTCAAGAGAAAGGGACGGATCATGTGTTCGTAATGAAGGAACCCAGGGAAGCAGTCGGGCTCGTCGATGTGTTTTTAACATCGAGAGGAAAGAGATCTGTCCGCTGTGATCCTCACACTACTTGGTGGATCTTCTGCTGGTTTTGGCGCTGCACGTGAGATTTGTTGATCGGAAGAAAAAACGATTCCAGGCTGACACATGACCCTCGTTTCAGCAAGTCTTCTACAAACAGCGTGTCCTGGGATAAAGGGGCGTGGCCACCTCTGGTACCCGAGAGACAGACAGACTACCTAGCATAGCATAGCACAACTACACAACTACACAACTACACAACTAGGACATGATGCAGTACAGAGTAGTTTGGCCCAAATGAAGTAGATAGACAATAACAAAATGAAAACATATAACTGGATCCATCCTCATTGATACTGTTGGTGTTAGTTTTTGACTCATTTGACAGAAGCCCTTTTTCTTTTCTCCAGAAAAGGAGAATTGTGTTTTTTCTAAACTAGAACTGTGTTATCTCCTCGTCCACAGTTCCAATTTAATTCATTTAAATTGCTAAAGTACCGTAACCCTTGTGAGAAGAGGTGTGTGGTTTTACTTATTTTTTTTAAGATCGTTAAGTTTGAATAATTCCGTAAACTCTTCAACATGCCTCAGTGATTATAACGTTTTACTAAAACATTCATAAGTCAAAAGTTACAACGGCGGAGTTCAGTCAAAGACACGTCCCTGTCCCCGTACGGGTCTGTGGGAGTCTCACACATCAATCTAGATTGATATGGTATTCATTTCGTGGTCGGATGAGCTGTAGAACCAGACCCCAGGGTGTCTGCATTCACGGTACGGGAGAAAGATGTGAACCTGGGCTTCAATAGCGGAGGCCGAGCGGCCGGGTGTGCGTCGCCTACCTTCTCAGAGTAGTGGTCCGGGGGGAGGGGAGGGTAGTCGCAGCGCTCAATCTTCTGGCAGAGCGAGAGCAGGTTCATCTTGTCCCCGTAGAACGGACTCTGCAGCGCTGCCATCTGCAGGCAGAGGAACACAGGCTGGATGGGAGGAGGAAGAACAAGTAGTGGAGAGTGAACCCGTCCAATAATACTCTAGTATTGCTCTTGACCAACATCCAAGACATTCATGCCTGAAGCAACAAGGACAAATTATGCCTCTGCAGTTACACACGGCTATGTTTTAGCAGTTTGAGGCGTCGAGGTGAAGAGGAGCGGCTCCTGTACAGGTCCTTGAGGTGCACCATCGTCCCTTATCAACACCCCAAGAGGCACAGCCACTCTCAATACTGGCCAATGGGAGAGTCCGTGATCCAGTCCACTCTACATGACTTTAACCCGGGTTTCCCACTTGACGGCTCTCTTTGGCTCGTGTGTGAACCGTTGACAGATGCTAACCCAAGAGGCTCGCACAACCATTCCATGTATCTAGCAGGTCAAATGTCTGGGCCTGTTGGGGAACTACAGCCAATGAGAGCGCAGCACAGCGGCTGAGGAGAACCTGGAGGTTAAAGCCTGTAACAAGAGGAGCTTTACGTATGTGTTGCATTTACAGCTTGAACCACAGTAGTTGTTGCACTGAGACGTGTGGAAACAGGCTATTCTTGTAAACAAGCACGACTACAAGGAAAGACCAAACTGAAACTACATCCTGCATGGTATAACGTCACTTCCTGACAAAGCCTGGTCTGGAGAGCAGAGCGCTCTGAGGGTCCTCGGTGCTGCAGAAGCCCAAAGAGACCGCAAGTTTCCAAGCACGCACTTTGGGGTCTGCTGTGGTCGGCACAGTGGATTAGTTGATTCTGTCCACCGGGCTGAGAGCCGGGTCGGGACCGGGCTGAGAGCCGGGTCGGGACCGGGCTGAGCTGAGGGTAATGTCTTGGTACTCGCTCGACTTTATGTGGTAAATTTGCGTCATTTGCCTTTTCGCTTGTTCGCGCTGAAAGGGGGCGTGGCTTATCTCCGTAAAAACAGTTACCGTTTCCTTCGTCCACCATGGAAATAACCACTAGTTCTGCTTTATACTTGTTGTGTAAACTCCACATACGTGGGCACATCAAGCTCCATGGTGTCTGGGTTCATAATATTATATATATATATATATATATATATATGTTTATATATAATATTATCCGTAGTCCCACAACAGCGTCTGAATGAAGCCGCTAGCAGCGCTGCTTCAGGACCAGCAGCAGTTTGATTCAGCAGCAGGTGGCGGTGATGAGGGGCGGAGCTTCTCAACGCCGATTGTTTTTCGCAACGCGGCGTCACGCGGAAAAAAAACGATGTTTGCCTTTTTGCGTCATTTGCGCCGCCTGCCGGAAAATGTGCTTTTTCGCAACCATTCACATCGGTGCACTGACTTTGCATGTAATCTACTCGCGCAAATAATTCGCAATGTTTTTGGTGTGAACGCAGCATTAGGGTCGGGGTGAGGTGAGGTGAGGTGAGTTGTGCCGGCAGCTGTTGGTACGTTGTGGAGGAGCTGGTGCTGCAGGGCCATGTTGATGGTCCTTCCCCTGGTGGGGAGAAGAAGATGAGGGTTGTGTCAACCGTCTTGAAGGACAGGTGTAGCTCAGGAGCATGTTCTCAGTCCTCCGTCGTTCATTCCTTTCCGGAGCTCCTTCCCACTGCTCGGTCCCACCGTGGCCTCACTCCTCTCCTGTCCTTGTTTTTGGCCTCTCCGGTTCCTCTTTCCTCTTACAGATAACTGCTTTCTCTACACATCTGCTTTCTCTTAGCATCAGCTCACACTCAATGTTCACTGGCCCTCAATGCATTGCAAAATGCAACATCGTCGTGACTTTAGCTGAGCACATGGTGGAAGAAAACTTAGGAAAGCTACAGAATCCACTTTTTAAAGAAATGGTGGCGTGAATGCTGGATGTTTAAAAACTCAACTGCTGCCTTACATATGTAAGAAGTAGGAATAGTTGGACCAAAAGGAATGGGTTTAATTCCTATCAATGTCATTGAATTGATGAATAATGCCAATAGTAAAGTCTGCCTTAAAGGGTGAATAATACCAATAATGTATGTGTCAAACTGCAGTATTTAGCCATCTGGAACAGCTGTGTCTCGTGTGATGAGTGATGCCAACTGATACTCACTCTGGGATCACCCAGCTTCTTTCACACAGATTACAGAGGCCCACTTTAAAATAGTTTCAATGACATTTAGACAAATCAATCCCTTTCCCACTTTTCCAACTGTTTCTACTACTTCACCTTCTTCAGAGATGCAGTGCAGCTTCTCACCGCAATGCAATCCTCAGAAATTGCCTTCTGTACTTCAATGTCCCATTTTAAAATGTTGACTGCAGTAATCCTGACACATATAGTCAAGAACAAAAGTATTGTTGGGACAGTAAGCTGTGCAATTTTAAAAGGGAAGGAATACAAACTAGTAAAAGCAAAATAAGCAGTGAAAAAGGGAAACAATGTTGAAAATTAAAGACCAGGAAAGAGGAGGAGGAGGGATGAGGAGGAGGACGTGTCCGGTATCTCATGTGGTGGATGTGGTGATGCAGCCGGAGCATAAAGGAGGATAATGCTGCTCATTCAGTCTCTGGCCTGTCAAAACATCCTCACATGCGCAGAGAATATCCAGAACACGCAGGACTGTGAAAGCATTGTCTCTGGGGAAAGGCTGTCTCAACAATGCATTCCAATGAAATACATGGAAATGTGAGGAGGAAAAGGGTTATTATGTCCAGGGTGGCAAGCACCATGCCGGGGAAGATAATTGAGCTGTTTGGCTGCAAACTGGAGCGAGTTAGACTCTGAATGTTTCATTGAGAAACGCTAATCAAAGGGTTAACTTCCACTAAATGCTGTCAAAGGGAAATTCTCACCCAGTCTGAACGCATCAGTCACATCCAAACACACCTCGTGTTGTTTTCCTTGTAAACAGACACGCTGAGAGCAGACAGGACTGACGCACGGCATCATGGGTATTATGCGTATCGACCTGTGAGGATACGCAGCTGTCGTAACCTCCCAGAGTGGTCAACTCTTCAGGAAAGCATAATTTATTTACATAATTCTTTCCCATATCATCACATCCATCGTAACTGCTTATTCTGTCCGTGTGGCTCGGCCACTGTGTCAAAGCCAAAGACATCACCAGACCCGGGCAATTTCTCAGGCTAGTATGTGAACACAAGCAGGATGTTGTGTGTAGTTTGGGGATCACATCTTGGATTCCTCTCAGTTAAAGATGTGGAGTAAGAACCACGACGACTACAAGACAGCCGGTTGTGACGTGTGAACACGACAGTGATGATCTGTTCTGTCCGGTTCTGCCCAGTGAAGCCGATGTGGAAGTGCCTTAAAACGTCTCTTGCATTCTCTCTACTGGCCACCAGGGGGCGACTCCTCTGGTTGTATAGAAGTCTATGCTTCATGTGTTAAAGCTGCATTCTCTCTACTGGCCACCAGAGGGCGACTCCTCTGGTTGTATAGAAGTCTATGCTTCATGTGTTAAAGCTGCATTCTCTCTACTGGCCACCAGGGGGCGACTCCTCTGGTTGTATAGAAGTCTATGCTTCATGTGTTAAAGCTGCATTCTCTCTACTGGCCACCAGAGGGCGACTCCTCTGGTTGTATAGAAGTCTATGCTTCATGTGTTAAAGCTGCATTCTCTCTACTGGCCACCAGGGGGCGACTCCTCTGGTTGTATAGAAGTCTATGCTTCATGTGTTAAAGCTGCATTCTCTCTACTGGCCACCAGGGGGCGACTCCTCTGGTTGTATAGAAGTCTATATAAATGACTCTACTTCTCTTGATGTATTCCCTCAGTAAACATTGTAAACATGAGTTTATGTCTCAATCTCTAGTTTCAAGTCTTCTTCAATACAGCATGATGTTCATTTAGTAGATTATGGTCATTTAGAGTCAAACAGACCATAAAGCAGGGGATGCTTTAGAGTCTCTACGTCACTCCTCCACATTCCAAATATGGTAACTTCCGTCCATTGGTTGCGAAAATAACAACATGGCGACGGCCATCATCCAAGATGGCGACGGCAAAATCACCAAACTCAAGACCAACGGCTTGTATACAGTCTGTAGTCACCAGCAGGTTTCTCAACACTATTTATGCCTCTGCACTCTGTAACATTACACTTGTAATCAGTCTGTCCCAATCTCGTCATTTATCTGAACAAGTCACTATCACAAAGGATCAACGTGTATGCTAAATGCTAAATGGACTGTACTTGTGTAGCACTTTTCTAGTTTTCAGACCACTCAAAGCTCTTTCACACTACATGACATCATTCACCCATTCACACTGATGGGAGGAGCTACCGTGAAGGAACCACCTGTCCATCAGGACTAACTAACGTTCACACTGATGGGAGGAGCTACCATGAAGGAACCACCTGTCCATCAGGACTAACTAACGTTCACACTGATGGGAGGAGCTACCATGAAGGAACCACCTGTCCATCAGGACTAACTAACGTTCACACTGATGGGAGGAGCTACCATGAAGGAACCACCTGTCCATCAGGACTAACTAACGTTCACACTGATGGGAGGAGCTACCATGAAGGAACCACCTGTCCATCAGGACTAACTAACATTCACACTGATGGGAGGAGCTACCATGAAGGAACCACCTGTCCATCAGGACTAACATTCATACTGATGGGAGGAGCTACCATGAAGGTACCACCTGTCCATCAGGACTAACATTCATACTGATGGGAGGAGCTACCATGAAGGAACCACCTGTCCATCAGGACTAACTAACATTCATACTGATGGGAGGAGCTACCATGAAGGTACCACCTGTCCATCAGGACTAACTAACATTCATACTGATGGGAGGAGCTACCATGAAGGTACCACCTGTCCATCAGGACTAACTAACATTCACACTGATGGGAGGAGCTACCATGAAGGTACCACCTGTCCATCAGGACTAACTAACGTTCACACATCGTAGGAACAGCCTGCGGGAGCAAATCATGGTTAAGTGTCCTTTGATCCCAGGACCTGCTCCCCCCGTGTCTGTGATGTTACCTCGTACAGAAGACACCCCAGGGACCAGATGTCGGACTTGAAATTGTATCCGTTCTCGTGGATCCTCTCCGGTGACATGTAGTAAGGCGTCCCCACTGAGACGAGGGAAGCAAACAAAAGGTCATCTTGTTCAAAAGGGATCACGTGTTCATCGCCTTCACACTTTGCATTGTTTCAAATAGGTCAGTCATGTGTTGAATCAGCACTCAAATGTTCTACAACTGAGCAGTACCTTATTGTTTCTGCATGAATGTGTATGTGCGTGTGTTCTGTATGTACATGCATGTAGTATGTGTTGCATGTGCTTTACCTAAGGAGTGTGCTGCCGTGGTTTTGGAGCTGAAGAAGCGGCCTAATCCCAGGTCACCCAGCTTCACCTCCCCTGTAGCCGTTATGAACACGTTGGCTGGCTTGATATCTGTTCACACACACACACACACACACACACACACACACACAAATTAAACCTGAAATGTTTAGACAGAGCTTATCAGAACACGTTAAGCTGTAGAGAAAGATGACCTAATATATCAAATAAATATGAAGATGAGGAAGTGTGCACGGCGTGAATGAGAACTGGGAGGAGGCCAGTGAGTGAACCAGTGAGTGAACCAGTGAGTGAACCAGTGAGTGAACCAGTGAGTGTCTGTGTACCACGGTGCATCACTCTGCGTGAATGCATGTGCTCCAGAGCGCTGCAGAGCTGCACGAAGTATTTCCAGACCGTCCTCTCTGGGATGAGGCGCCTCTTCTTCTTGAAGTACTAAACAGGTAGAAGTCAGGTTGTTTAGCATCTTTCTGTGGACAGAAGCTCTCCATTTGGTAACACAAGGACTCTATTAAGAAATATTTGCAGGACAGAGTTGTGTAAAATGCAGTGACCTTCACAACCTTTTAAGTGTGGATTGCTATTATTTACAAATAATATGTTTCGGTGTAAAATGAATATAATTGGCATTCATAATCAAATAAAATGAAACATTTTGGCCATAAAAAAGACTCAATGTATAAAAAAGCAACGCTGTCCATATGTGTGAGAGACTCAGAGTGACCTGGGAGTTATGGGAACCAGTTCAAAGGATCAAAAATATGAGTTTCGGAGAGAAGTGACCTTCTGCTAAGCCCCGCCCCTCAAACACAGACTAACAGGGTCGGACAACTGACATTTATGCTCCACACTAGATTTTCATGTCATATATTTTCTTCAATTTTCAGGCTGGTTTTGTGGATTTGGAGCTAGTTAGTGGTTATAATGTTGGATAATATTTCCTCAGGGAGTGCAGTTAGTGACAGTGTGGGCTCCATGGCTAGTACAGGGATCCTGGATCTACTCCAGTAATAAACTTATCTCACAACTATTTTTACTACTGGATGTAACATCTGTTGAGTTTAGATCACCTTTCTTCATCCAGTATTCATCTACTGAAGTATTTTAATCTGAAGTAGACCTATGCAGACTATCTGGAGATTCCCAACCTTTATCATCTGGGACAGATCCCCAGCATCCGCCAGCTCCAGTACAATGTTGAGCTCATTGTCTTCAATGAAGGAGTCGAGGTATTTGATCACATTGGGGTGATTCAGTTGCTGCAGCAGACGAAGAGAAGGGACATTGTGCTTGTATTTGTTCATTTAAACACACCATGCAACAGCTGCAACAATCAACAGGTATAGCTAAACTCAAAGTGATGCAATGTTCTTGCCCTTATCCTCATATTCCCTCTAAACAGAGCTGGAAATACACTTGAATACACTCTGTATCACTGACCCTCTGAACACAGTGGGAATGTTGGATCTTCTTTACCTTTAGGAGATCTATCTCTTTGACGCAGTCCTGACGGGCCTTGGCATCCATCATCTCAAAGATCTGGATTACAAAGATAAAGGTGAACATGAATGTATGGGTTGTGAAGTGAAGCCAGGACTCCAGAGAAGAGAAGCAGACTCACTCTTCCCTGTCAGGATGCACAGCGAACTGACGCGGGTTCGAAGCTCCTGAGGAGGTCGAGGAATAGAAGAAGGCTAGTTTACATATTTGGATCATTCAGTGGAGCCTCACACTTTCCCGTTTGGACTGCCCTACATGGGACGCTCTCAGTTCCATTGGGTTGGTGCTTCGTTTAGTTCTCAGTTTGTTTGGGACAGAGCGAGGAGGACCTATCGTAGCCTGAAGAAGATGCCGACTACGATTGTGTTTTTCCTTGAGATTGATACCATTAGCTTTTCTCCTTTAGTAGATAAGTTTGCGTTGTTGTTAAAGTTAATTACAAATCCAGATTCACGTACATCCAGCTTGTGTTCACAGCCGTGCTTCAGTTCCCGCTGTGGTAGCCTCTTGAATACAGGCCTAGTAAATACGGCTGTAGCTCATTGGTAGAAAGGAAGCTGGTTCGATCCCTGGTCTCCCCATAGTTGGCATGTTGAAGTGTCCTTGAGCTCATTACATATTTAGGATCACAAAGGAATATGAACACAACTGGAATGAATATTGAATTGAATCTGTCAGACTAGAGCGCTTCAATCCTAACTAGAAAGGTTGTGTGTTGTCTCCTTAAGTGTCTGGATCGGTTGGGGATAAAGGGATCTCGTGTTGGTCATCTGCATGTTTGAACGGCTCCTTTATAGGATCGGTCGAGCTGGTAAATGTAAAGGGTTGAACGGACTGCACAGGTAGACCAGCAGCTGTGTTTCCACTCTGTCTCGACGTGATGTTGACTCGGCAGAACCGGTGCTTGACGTCTGGTTTTGTGGCAATCTTGATGATGCATAAAATATTAAATTGACGAGCTGATAAAACCACATGCACTGGGCTAATAGTCTTGACATACGTATGGATGTAGACGTGAGAATAAGGTCCTGCATCAGTATCTGCTGTACCTGGACTTTCTTGAGTGCAACCAGCTGGCCCTCCAGCAGGTACGTGGCCTTGTAGACCTCACTGAACTGACCCCGGCCGATCTTCTTCTCTATCCGGAAGTTTGCCAGAGTGCAGAAGTACCGACAGCTCGGCATGTTTTTCTGGACATGGAGACACCAGGTTAAAAGGTCGAACAACGTATGAATTAAAGTGCATCATAAGTTTAGTTTAGTTTAGTAAATACAGTTGTGCCAACAGCAATGACTGTACTTTTGGGCTGTAGGATAACATCAATACACTTGAGTATGAAGATGTTATGTTTTGTGATACTGTAATCGATTCTCAAAAACACTTTAGATTAATATAATTCATAGTTTCATGCAATGATGTAGTGCTATGATGTTAAAGGGACTGTGACAAAAACAAATGCAGATCCCACTATTGTCATTGCATAAAAAAAGGAAAAAAATAATTAACCCCTGTACAATACGTATCGTAGCGCCATATTTTTTGCAATATACAACACTAATTACTTCCTCCCTGAGTAGTCATCGATGTCCCCACTTGTACTTATTAGTATTATTATTATTATTATTATAGTTGCACAGTTCAAACACTGTCTGTTTGGAATTTAACAGTTTTTGAGTGTGTTTATTTTTAATAACGTTGCATTGTCCGGATGTCCAAAGCCAATACAGACAAATCAATATATATAATTAATAATTCAACATTGTGGGAAATCTGCATGTCTGCTTTCTTGTCTCAGCATGAAGGCTGAAAACAGGACCCAGTGATCTCTGTCTGAAAGGTAAACCACTAACACCTCTAAGGCTCACGGTGAACACGTCTCATCTCTCGTGGTTAAACGGGCTGCTATGCATCTCCTCGCCGGGTGGCAACTTCCTGGAGTCTGTGCTGGTTGTCTGGCGGCGTGACGGTGAGCGGTGAGGACATGATACCAGGAAGTTACTGCACCAGGTCAAGGAATACTCCAGCACCATGTAAACGTGTCATTGTGGGTTTCTTTCAGTCTTTGTAAGGATTAGGATGATATGTAAGGGAGTTACTGGTAGGTTCATTTTACTACATTTGAACAGCTAGCAGTTTCCAGTTTTCATGCTGCTTTCAAGATAACATGCTGCTGGTGTCGTGCACAGACATGAGTAGTCTCAATATTATCATCTAACTCTCAGCAAGAAAGAGAAGCATATTTCCTTTATATGTTAATCTGTGTCAATTAAACTAAATGTACACAGCACATGTAAACACATTAAGACTGAACTGTGTGGACCTACATATAGAACATATGAGAGACATCACATGTTTTAGTGACCTTCAGTGACCTTTAGCTTTTCTCCATCATAAGTGAACCTGTCTAACAATACGCTGGCAACGGGCCCTACCTGACCCTCCTGGCCGGGTGTCTTGTAGACACTGTTGTGGTTGTCTAAGGCGGGCTGGTTGTTGTTCTGCGCCTCCATGGTTGCATCACACCCAGCAGCTCCTGTAACAAAGACAGTACATGATCACATCTTCAATTATTCAGCACGTCTAGAGTCGGAGCGTTTTCACATAGAGCATAAAACAACCTGAGTGATAAGGAGGGAGAGATAAGGGAAGAAGGCAAGGTGACCTTCCTGCTTACCGGCTGCACGCGGTCCACATGAGTGACACTGAAGTACAGCAGGAAACACCAGTGATACCACATCTCTGTGTCACTTCATGCATCATCAAGACTTTCACACTGACTATGCCACTGTGTGTGTGTGTCTTTGTGTCTTTGTGTGTGTGTGCGTGTGTGTGTGTGTGTGTGTGTGTGTGTGTGTGTGTGTGTAGTAATATATGCACACGATGACATTTGCACGACAATAACTGGTCATTCTGGGTTCTCCCGTCTTATCATTAGCCTGACCATCGCTGTAGATGATGATGATGATGATGATGATGTACGAACAGATTAGTTCTTCAGCGGCTTGATGAGTGATTTAGGAGAACTTGCCGGAGTCATGTGCAGTCCGCCTGCTGTTACCCAAGCCATGTATTGCTTTTAAACTATTTGAGTTTGAAAACCCATATAATTAAACTTTACCCTGTTTGCCAATATACTTTTAAATGTATCCACACAGCCTAATTAATGATATCCCCATTGTAATAGTATATTGATGCTATTGTATAACAGTGCAATATTAATATGGACTGCTTACATTATTCGACCCCCTCTTGTTGCAGCCAGCTATCGTGTTGTGAGCTTCATGTCAGTGACAGTTTGACCCTTCATTTGTCTGATGACGCTGTTAAAAAGTACATACTGTCCTCTAGGATCTCCAAAGCAGGGCTTCACTATAGCACACATGGGGCGCGACGCCTCATATGGAGTTACTGGAGCGTTTATTATGCTCATTTACTTTTCTCATGAAGGTGCGCTCCCGTTTGCACAGCTGGCGTTCATCATGTTTACTCTGGTCATTCACAGTCATCTGAAGTTAGGAGCGTCTGCTGACTCTGACGTGGGAACGCCGAAGGAAAAAGAGTCAGAGAAAGTCAAGATAAGAATACCTACATGAGGTCAAATGTTTGTAAATGACCTAAATGCACATCTGTGATATGTCTGTACTGACATGTCTTGTATTTCTGAGGCTGCTGCCTGTGAGCTGACTCGCCTTTTTGTCCAGGTCCTCATTGTAAATAAGAACTGGTTCTCAATTAACTGATCTGGTTTAATACATGTAAAATACGAAAAAGAAAATACAAAACATCTAATTCCATATTTAAAAGCTGGGCCCCCTCAGTTGCTGAATGATACCCAAACATCTGATATCACCCACTTAATAAAACATCTGTTATTATGAAAAAACATTTGTATGTACGTCTATATCCATATGTATGCAGAGCAGATGAATGGGTAAACTCAAATCAATATCGATATATATATATATATATATATATAAATAAAGGAGTCGTTAAGCAGACAGAAGTGGATCCTGCAGTTAAACAATCCTCCTACATTTTCTGTAAGTTAGTTGAGCATCAAACATCAATTAATGTACATTTCATTTTGCATTAACAAGTCAGCCTGTGTCCTCTGTTCACTGTGTGTGTGTGTGTGTGTGTGTGTGTGTGTGTGTGTGTGTGTGTGTGTGTGTGTGCACACATCCTGGAATGCAGGATATTAGCCCTAGAAAAGGGGGTCTGCAGGAACGTTTCCTGACTCAGTTCTTCATGAGAAGTAAAGTCACTAATATTCGCTACAGGACCAACAAGCAAATGCAATAACAGCTTTAATCTACCTCAGTGTGAGCTAGACTACATATGCCGAGCACTAACTAAGTCACAGCGCTGGGTGTCTGTGGCGATGACTCATGATGATAGAGGCCGAGATCCAGTTTGAACTGGAAATGAGACGTCCGTTGCAGAACGAGATCACTGAGAGCTAGTAGCTCTTCATGCGACTAGCGGAGTCGTCCGCGCGCGACCTCGTGCCTTCCTCGCTCCAAATCTGAAAGTTTTGAAACTGCCGTCTGTAGCGTTCACGTTTCTGATGAAACAAAGCCCAGTGATTTCCTGGAGGTACTATTGCCAAGTACTGATGTATTAATAACTTCTTTTGACCACAAATAGCTTCTAAAATGTCTAACACAGGTCATGTTGAAACTACCCCCCCTTAAGCATTTAGCTGAGTGTACATGTGCTAACGTGTGCTCACCGCTCCGCTAACCATTAAAATGTTGGCAATGCCTCATGCCATGACTTTAGTTACAGCCCACATGTCAGGCTGCTGTTAATGACCGGGCTGTTGTTGGCATGCAAGGCTCGAAAATCCCTCGGCCTGTCTGACTCATACGCCACAAGGAATCAACTCCCCTGTTGTCAAATGCCGAAGATTTTATTAATTCTTTCAATGGTGGACCGTTACACATCATCTCAGCCAGAAAACTGTCAAATATATTTTAGAGCAGGGTTCTGTTCAGGGATGTTAATGACTAGCTATATGATAGCGCATTTATAGTCTTCCGACCACTCAAAACGTTTTAACACTACTTGTCATCATTCACCCATTCACACTGATGGGAGGAGCTACCATGAAGGTACCACCTGTCCATCAGGACTAACTAACATTCACACTGATGGGAGGAGCTACCATGAAGGTACCACCTGTCCATCAGGACTAACTAACATTCATACTGATGGGAGGAGCTACCATGAAGGAACCACCTGTCCATCAGGACTAACTAACATTCATACTGATGGGAGGAGCTACCATGAAGGAACCACCTGTCCATCAGGACTAACATTCATACTCATACTATTTGGTCATGAACCAAACTAGACACATTTTAATTTTGACCTAAAGGTGGCGCTGAATGAAAAGTCAGGGGATCACCAACGTTCTTACAATTTATCTTGAGGAGGGCTTGAAGAAGAAGAATCTACCAAACAGGTATTTCCCTCAAAACCCCAAATGACAACTCATTTCACTCACTTGAAGAACAATCTGAGGATGTTTAACAGTCAACAGAATTCATGTGACCTTGGATGTTTGTCCCACAGGTGATGGCGGTCCATTCAATGGTTGTTGAGATATGTCAGTCTGGACCAAAATGGTGACCTGCTGTAGCTCAGCAGGGATTTATATATCAGTTTATTCAGGTTTATATATGTCATGCAGCGGTCGTCTCCTGTATCCAGCCAGAGTGATGGATGGTGGACTAGCAGGGTGTTGTGGAGGAGCAGATGGAAACAGACCTGCTGTCGTACAATCATGAACAAATAGAATCGGAGGCGGTCTGGGCCACTTATGGCAACATCGGTGTTTTCAACACATGGACTTTACTTTGGCGGACTGCCGTAGATATATTATTAAAGCCGCCCAATATTTATTTGCCGTCCCATAATAGCCTCTTTTTGAATCCGTCTAAGAGAATGACGCCATCCGCTATTTCAATTAATTAGTGGAGCAGACAGAGCTGGGCTGAGCGGCTGGACCCGCGGTGGGACTTCCGTGATGAGCTTTTAGCTTCTTGTGACACAGTAAGCGGACGCGGTTTATTATCATCCACGTCTCGCAGTGACTGGCGTGCAATGCTGCTTCCGCTCAGTTGTTGGGCTCATGCAGCAGCAGTCGCTAACTACACTTCACCAGAAAGATAAGGTATAGCAAACAAAAGAGAAAATCATGCACGGACCTCACTTCAACCCACTTGTAATCGGATCGCACAAGATGTCGATTTAAATGTTCCCTGTTTTTTTACTTTACATATTCAGAATAATACCAGGAAGAAATAGTGACTGTAACCAGACCCTGAGAGGTGTTTTCCTTAGGACTTTTTTCATTTCTGTTCACATGTTCAACATGAACCCACACATCTGTTTCCTCTTCCTGTCACTATGAAAATCTGCCCTGAACCGCTCATGAATGCTTCAGAAACTTCTAATGAAATATAGGAGGGAGATTCTTCACATTCAAAGGGTCGGACTGAAAACGACGACTCACTTTCTAAACTCTTAGTTGCTCACAGGTTCGACTGTGAGTGTGAATATATTTGTTCATAAACTGTGATAGACTGGCAGCCAGTGCAAGGTGCGCCCTGCCTCCTGCCCAAAGCATGCTGGGATAAACTTCAGCCCTCTGCAGTGTTAGTCACGAGTCCACCGCAGTTAGAGAGATAACATCCAAAAACAACATTCCAGTACCTCAAAGGAACTTTAAGCAGACATTTTACTGGTAAACTATCAGCCAATGCAAAGGGTTCTCAGGTGTTTCTGGGAGCAACATGCATCACAGCCCTACCAGCCAACTGAGACAAGTTAACTAGACTGAAAGAATTCTATTAAAATCAAAATAAGAAAACAAGCCACATTATCAGTTAGGGATTATATCACCTAGGTTATTGCACACACATTACATACTCACTAGACAAAACTTTAGCTTCCTAGCCTCTGAGTCCTGTATTTGAAAATAAATGGAATGTTGTCTGCTCGGCTGTCAGGATTCTTTCTGTCCCGATCCAATCAAATTAGACACTTTTTTCCCACAAGTCATATGTTGTGTTTGTGTCTCCATGGTACCCCACAATTTCCAGAACTCTCACAAAAGGGTTCATGTTTGGCATTGACGTCTGATTCGACGAGGTCAGGCATTGACCTTCAATGGTTGAGTTTAGAGATTGGCCTCCAATGGTTGAGTTTAGAGATTGACCTCCAATGGTTGAGTTTAGAGATTGACCTCCAATGGATAAAGTCAGGCATTGACCTCCAATGGATAAAGTCAGGCATTGACCTCCAATGGATAAAGTCAGGCATTGACCTCCAATGGATAAAGTTAGGCATTGACCTCCTTTGAATGGCCGAGGTCTTGATAGGTCGTCATGCAGTGAATCTTGCACGAGTTTTTGCAAATTGTGGGATGCCATCTAGATGTCCAACGTATTTACTGACGGAAACCATCTAAAATGTAATCCCTTTTCAACCAAAGCATTCCAGGAACTATGGAATTAGAGGAACTAACCTAAGGAACTAAAAGTCTCTGTGGTGCATTGTCTGCGTTTCCACCACATCTGAAGAACCATGAAGATTAGGCAAATGAAGCCCCTGGCAGAAAAAACAAGGCAGCATTTAAAACTGTTTTTGTACATTAGAACAGTCATTCTGTTGATTGTGTTTGCTGTTGTGTGACTCTGTTTGAGTTTCATCAGATGAAGGAATGAAAAGGAGACGTATAGATACAGAAGGAGACTTTAAACTCCAGAACGCCGGTCTCCACAATAGATGATCTGCTGAGTGTTTTATGGATTATATTCACAGTGAATGAGCATGTTCATTTAATATGGTCATGTTTTTGGTGAAAGGTGAACTGAATTAATGAACCTGTACGCTCACACACTGTTTTACCACACCTGGCATGCCAGCAAGGCAATCAGAGAAGTGAAGACATCAGCCACTGTTTTTGTTCTCCGCCTCCAGTCTCAAATCAATCACTTGATGAGCGAGTGTTGAGCAGTCACCAGCACGCAGTCAAGCTCATATTGATCCTGGAGCACTTCCTTGTTTTGTGAATGAAGCGATTGATAATATAAATCTTTATATTCTGTAGATATTCTTCATTGTTCTTATGTATATGAGAGTTCAGGTTGTGCGAGGTCAGTATAAAAAAAAGAGTCTGTGAGAAACGTCCGGTTGTCTGTTCCTCAAGGTTCCTCAAGGTTCCTCAAGGTTCCTCAAGGTTCCTCAAGGTTCTTCAAGGTTCCCCGCTTTGCACCACAACACCCACACCTGTTATCAGTATGTTGACATTAGAGAAGCAGACTGGTCGTTGCACGTTCCAGCCTTGTGAGAAAAGATGAAGACATGATTCTCCTCCTTCTAGACAAGTTAGAGCCAATAGAAATGTTAGATGTTCATGACGGAAAACCGTGTATTAAAGAGCCGACCTTCCGGCTGCTCAGGGTGTTTTTGGACGGTCTCCCTGCGTGTTGACTGGACGACTGCCTGCTGTCAAGATTGCAGCGCTTGTTACCTTACTTGTGATCAAGGAAAATAAATTCAGAGAACGAGAGAAGTTGTCAAACTGAATTCTTCCAGAAGCTACACCAGGCATCCAAAAATTATTACACACATTATTACACACAAGTGGTTGAAGCGCTACGGTGTCTGTGTTTGACCAGGGGCTGCAACCTCCACCCCAAAAGTTCCTCAACCCCGGAGCTCTTCTTTTACACCTGGACCTCTTGTACAGGAACTAAATGTCGCCCCTGGTTCCCCGGTCAAAGCACAGGTTTAGTTCCTCAGTGCAACAAACGGTTCCTGGTTCCCTGGGAAATAGGGATGTTAATATTTAAACGTTAACTGACAGTAATCATTTTTGAATAATACTATCAATTAAACAGTTAAAAGAAATATTCAAACATTTTGTATGAAGCAGAGAAAAACTGAGAGGCCTGGCTTGTATTAGCTAAAGGTCAGCCCACTTTATGTGTCAAAAGAGAATAAATTCGAACAAAATTTAAATAAAACGTTTATTCCACTACGAAATCACAATTAAAAAGGGACACTAAAGATGTTGCCATCATGAATCTACCTTAATTGTCAGGATGGCAACATTGATTTAAACCTGCTCTACCACACTTTGCTCACATCTCACCTCTTCATCTCACCTCTCGCCAGCTATTTAAAACCACCTGGTCACTCTTGGTTTCCTCTCTTATTCACAGAATGCTTGACATGTCTTCAGGGCATCTCATGCCGTCAGCTGCTTGTGAGGCTTCACCTCCAGCCAAACAAGTAACAGTGATCTGCAGAGTTTAGAGGTGCCGTCATCGTGGCATAACTCCTGAGTCGGCTCTTTGTCGGCAAAGCTCATTTCCTACCAGATAGGTTTTACGTTACTGTCCCTTTAAATGAGGTTGATCATTCTTGTTTCCCAAAATATGAGACAATTGTGACCCTGGGAGGAAACCAGGGGAGCAATTGGTCAAATTAAAACTCAAGTATACAATTTATGTAGTAAATCAGATTCAGAATCAAAATGAGAATCATAAAAGTTGTTTTGACAAGTATGTTACGCATACAAGGAATTTGGCTTTATGTTTGATGCATAACAATAATAGTAAAATACATAAACAAACAAACAAAGTGTTCTGGGAAGCTCTCTTTTTTCTTCCTCCACTAACGACCAAAGGCTTTGCATCAAAATAAATATCAGAATCTTCCTGAACATGAGTCACTGATCAACAGTCCCTTGTACGTCATTCAGTTATTTTGCTTTACAAAGTTGTCTCTTTGTATTCCACAGAGGAGCCACCTCTTCAAGGACAGTGTATTTAAACACAACTAAGTTCCTTGTTCTCAGCACCAAAATACTCTCACATTAGTCATCTCTCGGTCATTCGACTTCCTTTCTAATGCTTTCAGATCAGTTTTATATCTTCGCTTTACTTCATGAATGAAATGTAGGGCCATTCGTGACCCTGGCAGGGCTTTATTTCATTCATTCTTCTATTTATTGTGGAATCTATAATAATGTACAGTACATTTTCCTGCTTCCCGCACAGAAATGTATCAGAACTATTGATCATCTGACACAAAACATTGACTTTAATTATTTTGTATGTTCTCTATTAAGCCATTCCTGTATCTGCAGCGTGTTGCCTTGTTTTTGGCATGCACAAGGACACATGGACAGTGTTTAGCTTAATGTGTTTGGTAAGAAGTGAGCAGACGACCTGAAAAAGGAGACCTGGAATATACTGCATGAGTTGAGTGAGAGTTTAACTGATATTTATATATATTTTGAGATTCTTCGTTCACCATGGAAGCGTGCGCGCAGAATAACGCTTTCTTTATGAATTTGAGGTAAAACATGTGAGTCATTGCTATACAGCAGATCATTTTGGGTGAAGGGTTGGGTAAAGTGGAGAAAATGTAAAACCACAATATTTTGACCAAATACAGTTATTTGTATTAATAAAAAACGGAATTCAAAATGTAGTATTCTGAACCATGCCGTGACCAAATCTAACTGTGTGCATCTTTTTTCAAACCCTTGCAGCCTCTTTAAGACCTCACAGAGCCAGGAGGACAGGGGCTGGCGGTGGAGCTGCACGGCTTCCTGCTGGGTCGACACACTCCAGCTCTCCGTTCACCCGGGACACCGGCTCCCCTGTCACAGCTGACATGCAAGTAATTTTAGACCGTTCCAGGCAACCCCCTCCAGTCTGCAGCCAGTGTTCAGCCCTGCTGTTACTACAGTAGTCCATGTAATGCTCATTTATACCCACAGACATCCACAAGCCAAAGCACACAGCATGAGCACTGATATGAGGCTTTCTGCATGATACACGTCTTGTTCACAGGCCGGTCTCCTGGCCCGCAGGCGTGAGAGTCTGTGCCACATTGTTGCAATCAGCCGGCACACTTGGTCTCCAAATGTCTTACAAGATTCAAGATATTTTTATGGTCATATGCACAGATAACAGAGTTACTCTGTACAATGCAAAGCTTGTTTTGCTGGGTCCTCCTAACACACAACATTACAATAAACTAAGGCACACATAAGACTGTATGTTATTATCACGTTATGCCAGCAGCCATTTCCAGTGGCGTATTAACTAACCCACAAGGACAGGAGCAAGGTGACACTGTTGCATTGTAATGTGGTTATATGCATGTGGTTTCAAATGAGTTATGTTCAAGACTTTCATTTGTCTAAAAGCCTTATTGGGGGAAAAGAACCTGCAGAAGTTATCAATGCCTTGCACTGGTTTCCTCAATAGCTCGAAGCAGCATCATAACTTCATTTCACCAAGAGAGACAGACAGACAGTGGACAGACTGGCAGTGGACAGACTGGCAGTGGACAGACTGGCAGTGGACAGACTGGCTGTAGACAGACTGGCAGTGGACAGACAGGACAGTGGACAGACTGGCAGTGGACAGACAGGACAGTGGACAAACAGACAGTGGACAGACTGGCAGTGGACAGACTGGCTGTGGACAGACAGGACAGTGGACAGACTGGCAGTGGACAGACAGGACAGTGGACAGACTGGACAGTGGACACATGTCAATGCAGAACGGGACCCGGTGAAACGGAACTGAGAGATTGACTTGACATCGCACGAGCTGCATGGCGTTCAGCTCTTCGTTGAAACCAGGCAGCCTCGTCTCGTGCAGGGTAGACGGCGTGTCCATATGGCCCGAAAGCTTTCTCTCCTCCCTCAGTGTACAGCCTGTCCCGTTGCGCACGCGACCCGCCACACGGGGACTACATGTCAACAGTTTACGCATGTGTCGCGGATGAGGTGGAGACCGTTGTTGAAACGAGACTTACCTGAAGAGGAGTCAATAAAGTCCTGCGCACGAAACCGCTGCTCCGAGTTACATTGGTCTCCGTTGTTGCGCAACAGGCAAACCCCCTCCCCCGAGTGTCTCTCTCTCTCTCTCTCTCTCTCTCTCTCTCTCTCTCTCTCTCTCTCTCTCTCGGTTGGTGGCGCCGCTGCTCAACGGAGACTTGCTTTCTACCAACGCTACTGGATAAGAGAATGGAGAGGTTGTTGTTGTGACTGTTGAAAAGTAGGTCAAACGTCGTCGTCCCCTCGCACTCGCCATTGTTTGATGACATCTGATATGAGTGTATTGTATTCACAGAAAGTATGAGGAACGCGTCAGCGTGGGTAATAAAGTAATACACATCCAGGGTGATAGTTTAGCCTATTAATAAAGAAAGTGATCAATTAGTCAGAGCCAGCCAAGAATTTAGACTCACAGAGGTCACGAGGTCAAGTAGCCAGACCCCGCCCCCTCTAATACTGGGGAGTCACACATTTTGCTTTCACTTGGTCTCAGTACATCACAGTACTTCATCTTCCACATTAAATTAAATAATAAATTATATTGCAAAAATGTGTAATGTTAGATATTTTAGTTCTCACTAATGTGAACTCCCTATCTCCCTCTCAGATCTTAATCAATCCATATCTGGCATCAATAGATCATATCTGGCAACCAGTGACCTGGACCCCATCCCTTCCACCTTAGTCATGGCCTGTCTCCCGGCCCTCCACCCACTCCTCCTCTCTGTCATCAACTCCTCCTCTCTGTCATCAACTCCTCTCTGTCATCAACTCCTCCCTCTCTACTGACTCCTCCTCTCTGTCATCAACTCCTCCCTCTCTACTGACTCCTCCTCCCTGTCATTAACTCCTCCCTCTCTACTGACTCCTCCTCTCTGTCATCAACTCCTCCCTCTCTACTGACTCCTCCTCTCTACTGACTCCTCCTCTCTACTGGCTCCTCCTCTCTGTCATCAACTCTTCGATCTCTACTGACTCCTCCCCTTTGTCATCAACTCCTCCCTCTCTACTGACTCCTCCTCTCTGTCATCAACTCTTCGATCTCTACTGACTCCTCCTCTTTGTCATCAACTCCTCCCTCTCTACTGGCTCCTCCCCTCTGTCATCAATTCCTCCCTCTCTACTGGCTCCTCCCCTCTGTCATCAATTCCTCCCTCTCTACTGGCTCCTCCTCCCTGTCATCAACTCCTCCCTGTCTACTGACTCCTCCTCTCTACTGACTCCTCCTCTCTACTGGCTCCTCCTCTCTACTGGCTCCTCCCCTCTGTCATCAATTCCTTCCTGTCTGTTGGCTCCTCCTCTCTGTATGTTGGCTCCTCCTCCCTCTCTACTGGCTCCTCCCCTCTGTCATAAATTCCTCCCTGTCTGTTGGCTCCTCCTCCCTCTCTACTGGCTCCTCCTCTCTGTCATCAATTCCTCCCTCTCTACTGGCTCCTCCTCCCTATCTACTGGCTCCTCCCCTCTGTCATCAATTCCTCCCTGTC
The DNA here is from genome assembly GCF_910589615.1 of Taurulus bubalis. NCBI lineage: Eukaryota > Metazoa > Chordata > Actinopteri > Perciformes > Cottidae > Taurulus > Taurulus bubalis. The sequence continues at coordinate 1,753,323 of NC_136607.1, read as the reverse complement.
TGTTGGCTCCTCCTCCCTCTCTACTGGCTCCTCCTCCCTCTCTCTCTCTCTCTCTAATGGCTCCTCCTCCCTGTCTACTGGCTCCGCCCCCTTACGCTCAAACTCGCCTCAGTCACACCGATCCTCAAAAAATCCTCAACAACTACCGACCAACTCCATCACACCCACCACCTACTCCACCATCAGCGACGGCCTCACAGATATGAAGACCTGGATGCAAACCAACGTCCTCAAACTCAACAGCGACAAATCTGAAATCCTCATCATCGACCCCAAATCACTTAGCGAATCGCACCACAACTTCTCCCTCTGCGTCGATGGCACCACTGTTGCTGCCTCCACACGTCTGTGACCGTGTAACAAATTACACAACAAATTCCTGAATATTCATCCTGAGCTATGACTATTTCAGATCCAATTCAAATCCAACAAGAGCAAACCAAACTGACCTGCTCAACAGTTTAAATGTTGCCACTGAATAAACTACAATTCCTAATCTGACCCTTGGGCAGAGTCACAGTTCTGACCCAGTGAACCATGAAGGACCCTTTCAACCTATATTGTCATGTGACGATGACAAAGCCCTGAAAGCACTACGGGATATTTAATATTGCTGTAATAGTTTGTATAAGATGCTGCTCCCCTTGCAGGATTAATAAAGTATCTATCTATTTATCTCTATTGTGTTACTTATGGATGGAATTATAATGAAAATAAATAAATGATTGTCCTCAGGGATCCCTGGGGGGCCCCGGACCCTACTTTGAACATCAAAGGAATTCCCTATGCATGTACAGTAGTAACTATAATATCTGGTTTGTTTTGTTTTGCGTCCATGCATATAATTCGTAACATTCACAGAAATATAAAATAGTACACATTGGCTAGCATTAGCCCATTTCTCAGTCGATATTCTAACCAAATCAGACAAACAAAAACTAGTAACATGCAGGACCTCCATGCTCAGACAAAAGTTTAAATCTTGAGTCATATATTATTAGTCTAATTATTGTTAAGCCTGCATTTCCTCCAATAATGGTAATAGAGCAACATTCATCTCACATTCTGACCAATGGATTCCATGACTTTAAACCAAATGTCCATTACAAACATTTAGTGAAATCTCGGTGTAAACAGTAAAAATTGAGTAAATGTAGTATTTAAATTAACAATAAGAATACAAAGCATACAGTAAACCTTAAATGACACAAATGAATGAAACAATAGTTTGATTAAAAGAATAAACATACGCCTGTGTATGCCTGCTTATATTTTGAGCGTCTTTCTTTTAAAAGCATATTCATTATTTCAAACTCAGCGTAAATGAACGACATGAACACATGAATATAACACATTTACATGACTTTTTTGACTTGATTGTTCCGCGTGACTACCCAGCTTCTCCACAAACTACAAGCCCCAGAATGCAGCGCGGCGCAGAGCGTGATCTACGCGTGTGTCGTAACGGACCACGGCGTTGCACAGCGCCGTGTGACAGCCAGGTTAGCATCTGAAGAAAAAAGAGAAGACACCTCGGGACCAGACGCGTCCGTGCACCGCGAGCCGCTGCCCGACAACGCCGGCGGAGCGAGCAACGAGGATGGGGTCCCGAATCAAGTAAGACCGCCGGTCCGCCCGGAGCTGCTGCTGTTGTTGTTCCGCTGCGGCGTTAGCTTTGTTCCAGCCCGTCATTGAGGCAGAGAGAGACCCGTACGAGGCCCTGACTTGTTGCGACACGGGCTAAAAACAGTTAACGGAGCGGAAAAACAAAGCATGCCAAGTGTCCTCCTGAGGGGCTTCACGGCTGCTGGTCGTTCACGAGACGTTAGCTTGATGCTAACACGGAGCTACCTGGTCAAAAGATGTCTTTCCGGTGTTTCTGGAGGCTGGACGCCGTGTTTACACGAGTTCCAGCCTCCAGAAACTAGTGGCCAGTGTCCAGCACCAAAGTGGAGAAGAGGAACGGGTCGCGTGCCGTCTTCTACGCTTCATGTCACGGCTTGACGGAGACATGTCGCGGGTGTAACGGTTTAATGAGCGACCGTGTTAACTGGCGACTTTTCATCCGAACGCGTCCGTTGTTGTCGTAGTTACAGAGACAGCCGTTTGACAATAGGAAGAAAACACGTAGCTGCCCTCGCGAATGCCGCACTATTTAATTTATATATGATATATTAGTACCTAATATGAGAGGGTTTGACACTGTATTAACAATGTTTAACGCGGCATTCTCGATACGGCTGTCTGTAACTACGACAACAACGGACGCGTTCGGATGAAACGTCGCCGGGTAACACGGTCGCTCATTAACCCGTAGCACCGGGAGCCGTTGCTCGGTGTAGCCTCGTCCTTTCCGATGATATGCATCTGTGGTGCAACTTACAGTAAACTACGGGACACACGTTCAAGAAACGGGCAAACTACTATTGTTCCTATACAGTGTATTTACCTTCATGTACACACAGACACACACTAACAGAGACACGACTATCAGACATGCAGTGGGTCTTTCAGTGTCACATCTTTACGGCCACAATACCCCTGAATATAATCCGGTAAAAAAGATCTTTTTGGGCTTCCTCATTCAGGGGACAGTTCAAGCAGTTTTTGTAGACTTGCTTGTCAGCAGGATGTTCAGGGAGTGGCTGATGTCCCAACACACCCACCCCCACCCACCGGGAACCAGTGTGTCTGTTTCTTTCGGTGGTCAACAATAAGCCAGCGTTGCATTCTTAAGCATCAGCATACGTGTTATTGGATGTGTCTGAGACGCCCTCGGACCAGGAGCCACCTCTTAGCTGGTTCTGTTGAGGAGGCGCTGCCACCGCGGACCCAGAGGTCATGTCTTTTGTGTGGTTTCGGCTGATTTTTAGGGAGTTTAACGCAACACGGGGAGCCGTTTCTGTTCCATAATGACACAGTGGGGGTTTGAGGCTGTGTGTGTGTGTGTGTGTGTGTGTGTGTGTGTGTGTGTGTGTGTGGAGGCCTCAGTATTTCACCACCATAATATTTTCTGGAGTGTGAAATAACATTCAATTCAGTTTATTTTGTATAGCCCAACATCACAAATACACATTTACACATTCTGTCCCGGGACCTCACATCGGATCAGGAAAAACTCCCTAAATAAAGATAGTAAAGCAACAGAGGAGGATCCCTCTCCCCGGATGGACAGAAGCAATAAGAAGAACATAATCTTATTCTTTCAATTTGTTATTATAAACTATATATTTCTTAAATCCTGGCTACAGCAAGTAACTCAATCTAGTGTGACCCGTTTCCTAAATTCAACCTCCGTCCCTCACTGATGGTCCAGGTTAGATGAAGCCTCTCGTGATTAGTTAAAAGACGCTTGGCACTGAAGCAGTGTTCCTCTGAAAGCCTCGTCTGCTCCTCCTCACCTCTCGTCGGCCGGCAGTCAGAGAGCTGTGGTGCTGAAAGGACAGCGGCAGGCCGGTCCCACGCGGCTGGAACTGAACGTGTGCAAAATACCTTCAAGACGAATGCAGCTGGCTGACTTCAGAAAAACAAAAAAGATCTGCGTCAAGACTTTATGGAAAAGATGACGGATTCACTCGATCTGCAACAGGATGAAATGTCATCGTTCCAACTTCCAGGACCTTTTTTTGTCTTGCTTCTAAATATGGGGCTAAAAGGCTTCGGGTCAGTGAATCTGTAGCAGACGTTTGAGACGGCGCATATTGGATCGGTGGTCGCTGACATGGAGATCAACGCTGTCGCTCTTGGTTATGAATTGAATTAAATTAAAGTAACATCAGGGGGGATATTGATGGACTGATATACAGTAAGTCCTTAAGGAGACGGATACACGTCTCCTTAAGGAGACAGATGCAGCTCTCCTTAAGGAGACGGATACAGCTCTCCAAGTCTCCTTAAGGAGACGGATACACCTCTCCAAGTCTCCTTAAGGAGATGGATACACCTCTCCAAGTCTCCTTAAGGAGACGGATGCAGCTCTCCAAGTCTCCTTAAGGAGACGGATGCACCTCTCCAAGTCTCCTTAAGGAGACGGATGCAGCTCTCCAAGTCTCCTTAAGGAGACAGATACACCTCTCCAAGTCTCCTTAAGGAGAGGACGTATCCCATTCCCATTGGTAACTTGGAGAGGTGTATGAAGGTGAAATGAACATCAAGTTGCTGGTAATGAACCTGGCTGAGATGTAAAGTTTGAGTAATAGTCATCTTCCCCTGGTTCATATTCCACCGTCTGGACTTGTGAATACACTGGTTTGTGGTTTGTGGTCACCGATTGGTCCAAAGGGAGCTCCATCATTCATTAGGACACCTGCATCACAAGCAGTCATCAGTTAACCAGCGTCCCTAACAAACACAACTTTACGTTAAATTCAATAAAAACCTCATCAAAAGAATGAAAAGTGAAACACTTTTCCGTCAAAATAAATATTTCAAGAGATTAGCATTGTTTGTTTTGAAGGTGACACAAACTGAGTACAGCTTCTTTTATTCCAAACAGTAAGCTCTGAAATAAACTCTTTTTCCTCTCTATATTACGTGGTAAATATACTTACTGTGTACATGACACACAAAGAGCTCAATGCTAATAATGGCTTCTGTTCCAGGGAGAACCCAGAGTCCACCTTTGAGGTGTTTCTGGAGGTCGCCCATCCCGGCTCACACAGCAGCTCCGGTGAGTCCCTGACCGCTCGCTGCTGATGAAGTATTGATGAGACATCGGGGCTCCACACCTGCAGACATGTTACACAGATCATTCCCACAAGAGGCCATTGTCCTGAGAAACACATTTTAAAATAGTATAAATTGACCTCTTTAAACCTCATAAGTATTCAATCGAATATTATAGTATTCAGTCTGAGCAGATTAAAGGGAATTTGCTTGTAATTCACACGCATTCAAACAGTTCACTAATTGTTATGGGTTCATATGTCAAGTTGGTTTAGAGCTAAATGCTAAATGATGATGTATCTCGTCTTTAAAAATACAGTTTAATCTGCAATATGTCACCGGTTTCCTGGATACTGAGGAGAGACGACGGCTGTGTTTCTAAGAATCCCTTCTTCTCGTGCCTCATCATTTCCTGTTGAGTGTTAAGATGCCACATCCATCTCTGTGCAAACAAAGCCTCTTTCGGACCGGCTCCACTGTCCCTAAATTCAGGAAGCTTTTAAGTCTTGAACAGAACAGCTTCACACGTCCACTCAGGTCTTTTAACGGCCAGTTAAATTAATAACCGGCCGTGAAAAATACAGTTGTATTCATTTCCTCTCTCAAAAACACCAGGATTACAATCAAGTTGTGTCTTGCAGAGTCAGCTTCTCCTGTTCCTTGCATGTCTACAAACCTTCTGCAGCCCTCGGCATGTTTCAGTCCACCTGCTGGAGAGAGCATGCAACAGCATGTTCATGTTACTGGCTGAATTCATATTAGATTATAGACGATGATGTTTATCCAGTGATCGGTATCCTGTTGAAACGGGAGAAGGGACACACTCAGACGTGAGGCGGTCGGCTGATCATTTCTTTAAAGATTAAGACTCCCATTGCGACTCGTTGTGTTCACTTCATGTGTGTCCATGTCCAACAGGGCCGGAGGTGCGGAGGCAGTTCCCTGAAGACTACACAGACCAGGTTTGACACTAATATTCTGTGCTTCCTTTTGCTTTCTGTCTCACTTAGTCGTCGGTTTCTTTTTCTCCCGTAGTTCTTTCTCCTTTCTGCTTCTCGTATGTTGTGCACAGGCTGAACTCTAATCAATGCACTGATGTGTACCGCATTGTATTCATGAGATGGGAACCTTGGGTAACCTGGAAACCATCTTTCTCTGGTTACTTTGTGTGCTTTGCTCTTTCCCCCCTCAATCTCAGTTCCTCCGCACTGCATCCTTCCATCAGCCCCTTGAACGTCTCTCCCTTGCAATGGAACATTATTATTGCGTATTGATGATCCATGTAATGTGAATTTATCTGTCATCTGGGTCCTACAGGAGACTCTTAAGACTGTGCCCAAGTTCTGCTTCCCCTTCAACATGGACAGGTACACACACACACACACACACACACACGTTTTAACATACAGTTATTTTACAACAGGGGTGGCCATACCGACCATTTTGTTGACCAAGAGGCACCAGATCCAGGGAGTGGGCTCCTCTTACAGTAGAGCATGCCTCCTACAGATTGGTAGGGAGACTGGAGGCCTCTCGCTCTGACCGGTTGGACGGGATGATGCAGCTTTGTCTCTTTTCTTTCTTGTACAATCAGGTTTTGTGGTTGTTTATTTGTTGTTTTTTTGAGTTGCTCAGTATTTTTATGCTTCAGCGACAGCCATAGCAGCATGCATTATGTTGTCTGGTTGTGAATCCATATGTCCTTTCCATGCTCGTGAACGTGATGCCTCAGGGGCATCTGGAGGGGATTTAATTACATCTGGCACTAATGTCCACTCAAGGATGACCTGTTTAGAATGTTGGGGTCAAAGGTCACGGGGACCTCACAAAACCCTTTTTTGGCCATAACCAGGTGGCTCTGACGAGTGAGGCCACTCTCTCTAGTGTCCAGCAGGGGGCGGCGACTCTAGTTGTATTTATAATAATATTGTATTTCGGGCTCAGCCTTAGAGATAGGGTAAGGAGCTCGGACATCAGGAGGAGCTTAGAGTCGAGTCGCTGCTCCTTCGTGTGGAAAGGAGTCAGCTGAGGTGGTTCAGCATCTAGTCAGGATGCCTCCTGGACGCCTCCCATTAGAGGTTTTCCAGGCACGTCCAACTGGCAGGAGACCCCGGGGAAGACCGAGGACACGCTGGAGGGATAATATCTCCCGGCTGGCCTTGGAACGCCTCGGGATCCCCCAGAATGAGCTGGAAGGTGTTGCGGGTGAGAGGGAAGCCTGGGTCGGCCTGATGGACCTGCTGCCACCGCGACCCGACCCCGGATAAGCGGCTGATAATGGATGGATGGATGATTTATTTTTAACTTTGTAAACATGAGTTTATGTCTCAATCTCTAGTTTCAAGTCTTCTTCAATACAGCATGACATGTTGGACAGACATGGATGTAAACTGCGACATGACCGACTGGTTGAGGCACACAACCTATGGCAGTAATGCTTGTGTCTTTTGTTGTGGTTGTTTAGAAACACTTTTTTAAATTCTAAGTCTCTCTCTCCATCTCTTTCTCTCTAACTCCCTCTAACTCTCTCTCTCCCCCGTCCTAACCTCTCTCACCTGCAGCCTGACGGTGAACCAAGTCGGCCAGAACTTCACATTCGTGTTGACCGACATCGAGAGCAAACAGAGATTCGGCTTCTGTCGGCTCTCCTCAGGAGCTCACACCTGCTACTGCATTGTCAGGTGTGTGTGTGTGTGTGTGTGTGTGTGTGTGTGTGTGTGTGTGTGTGTGTGTGTGTGTGTGTGTGTGTGTGTGTGTGTGTGTGTGTGTGTGTGTGTGTGTGTGTGTGTGTGTAAGTGTGTGTAAGTGTCTCTTCAGAATCAAAAGTGTAAATGCTGATTACAAGCAATCCATTCTGGCTGTGGGAATGTATTGGTATTTAAAACGGGTACAAATGAATAAAACAATCATTCAGGATGTTGATTGAAGTATGAAAAGCGTTTCCACGACCATCATAGTGGCTGACCCTGTTTTGGTCCTCAGCTACCTGCCCTGGTTCGAGGTCTTCTACAAGCTGCTAAATATCCTCGCTGACTACACCATCAAAGGCCAGGTGAGTCCTGTTATGGAACGCTGCGGTCTGTCAGATTTATGGACTTCTTCACTGAAAGCGTCAGCTGTCATCAGTGTTTAGCTTTTGAGCTCCAGTTTTCACCCAGAAAAGAGATCTTTAATTTAGTTAAGTGCGTTTTGTCTCTTTCTTTGACAAAATTAAGTAAAGTTGAGGTTCGAGTGTAGAGGTGGGGAGCGAGTCTGTAACCATATCTGTGTATAATGAATTAATAGCTCACTTCAGGCCGTGGTATGTTGTCATTACATCACAGCTAGGGGGCGCTGTTAGCCGAGCTGTGACATCACCACGGTCTGATGGGAGCTTTTGTAAAACAAAGCATGAAGTATGCCAATTTGAAAGTTATACACACATTCCAAGTTATATATATATATATATATATATATATATATATATATATATATATATATATTTCTATTGACATATTAATAACAACATTCCCAATAAATATGTATTTTATTCCAGGTTAACGTTACATTGATAATATTATTTCGCTCTTTACATTATTTGTGTGTTTTCATTCGTTATAAATAGGGATGGGTATCGTTTGGGTTTTTTCCGATACCGGTGCTAAACCGATACTTTTAAAACGATACCGGTGCCTAAACGGTGCCTAAACCGATACTTTTTTATTGCCAAGGCAATTTTTTTTTCTTCAAATTGAACAATATTATGAACTGTTTAAAGTATACTATAGATATAAATAAATAAGTACATACAAAACACGCTTCAAACTACAGCTTCAAACCTTTTACCTTCAAACTATAAAAATATATATTTAAAAAAGAACAGACAAGCGTCATGGCCTGATGGGACCGTGTGCAACAGAACTCAGACTCTGTTGGATCCTAAAACTGCTGCTTTACTGGACTACACGTCATCATTAATATCAACTGGAGAGATTTGTTCCATCAAGCTGAGGACGGACGTTCAAAAGCTCGTGCTCGTGTCTCCAGCGATCTCTGTGTGCGCGCTGTGTGTGTGAGCGCTAAAAGCCCCGCCCCCTGGAGCCCCGCCCCACTCTGCGTGCAGGCAGACAGAGAGCAGAGCAGCAGTGTGCTCTGATCCGCTATTTTAATAATCGTTTTTAGCGTGCGGGCACCGCGCTACCTTTTTAGTATCTATATACCGTGCAACTTTACAGAGTAGGTTAAAAAAAAAAGCATTAAATTGGCTCAGGCACCGGAAGGAATCACCGAAATCTGCGTTGCTTTTCGGTCCGGTAGGTACCGGACGTGTTGGACCATACTGGCACCGGTTCTCGGTACCCAACCCTAGTTATAAAGTGATACTGAAAGTGCAAATTAATTGGAGTTGATAGCTGTTTTATAAGATGATATAAGAGCCGCTGGGTTATTCATACAATTTGATCATGTGTATTATTATGATATCAATATATTAGCGTCAACACTGGTGTATCGCGACACCCCTAATGCGGACAAATCCAGATTCCTCACATGACTCTGCAGTAATTATCCTGTCAGTTTGCCTTCCAAACGGACTCATTTGACTTTGCAGCTGTGTGTCTGCGCTTCATGCGTGACACAAGAAACGTGTTTGTTCCATGACCTTTTAGTGGCTTTTGAATGGTCCGAATGTTTCAGGAAAGCCAATGGCAAGAGTTCCTGGTGTCCCTGCACACGCTCCCCATCCCAGAGCCCGGGGTCCCCGTTCATCTCGGTGTGGTGAGTCCGGCTTCCCCTCATCGCCTCCGACTGAGTGCAACTTGTGCTTTTACGTCTCTGTACCAAACCGGCACTGACTCCTGTTTTGTTTGCTCCAGCATTCCTTCTTCACTGTGCCTGACACAAGGGAACTCCCCAGCATACCTGAGAACGTGAGTGTTGTCAAAAAAGACTTCCCAATCAAACCCCCTTACTTTTGACTAAGGAGAAACTCGCTGTTAATACAAGTGATTTGTATCAGTGAGCTCAGTGTGAGCAGTTAGCTGTTGGCTCCAACAAGGTTTTAACACGGCGCCGGGTTTAGAAGAACCGCTCATTTCAAAGTCAGACCGTTTCAGACCGCGTGCTCATGGCTGTTAAATGAGTTGTGGGAGCATTTTTATGGCTCTAAGATCAATACTGCCTCGTTTTGAGCGAAGCATTGCCTGCATGCACTGCAGGAACACATCTGTCATACATCGTTAGTCTGGTACATTAATCTGAAACGGCTAATATGTCATACTTGCTTCCATTGCCAATATTATATCCAGGAAGTTTGTGCAATAAGGACTTGCTAAACCTTGAATAAACGATCGACTAGTGCTCCCTTTTTTAAAATGTCTTTCCCTAGGCAACCACCGAACCAGTTAGTGTTAACGTTAGCTTAACAAAAGCATGGATCGTACACTTCCTAATAGTTAATAGGGCAGTTTGAAGGAAGACTAGAACGGTGCTGTACAAGTACAGTCCATTTTGCGTTGTTGAGCGTATATATTTTTTCCGCTTGCTGCACCTCTTGGTTTTGCAGTAGCATCCTGAACACCTCAAGTTGAAAAACCTTTGACTTGGCAGAAAAGAGCCCACTGTTATGTGCGGTGTTTTTTTCCCGCCAATGTGCATCGGTTGAATTGAGAGGCGGGCCTTGTGGGGTGGCGAAGACAACAGGTGGCTTGTGTAGAGCTAACGGTGGCTAACGGTAGCTAACGGCTGCAGGGCGTGTCTGAGCAGATCGAAGCTTCAATACTTTCTGACTTTGAGGTGCAGCGTCAGACGTTAGCTAACAACTCCTTACTCTGTGTTGTCAGACCAGAAATGAGGAACTAGCAACAACTAAAGTGAGTTAATCGTGTCGGTCGCCTTGAGCATTGCAGCCTGCAAGCACAGAAAATTAATGAAAACACAATACAAGATTATATTATGACTTGTGTTTGAGCTAAAAAAAGTTAATGTAATGATGAGGAATGAGAACTTTCATTGCATTATTCTTTTTACCCGCCCAGATTTCAATAATGTATTTCTGTTTAGTTGTCAACTGAAAAAGCTCCTGAATGCTAAAGTGTAATGACGAGAACCACTGGTCTTCACCCTCACAACTAACTCTCCCATGTGTTCTTCTCTTGTTGTGTTTGACCCTTGCAGAGAAACCTAACAGAGTACTTTGTAGCAGTAGATGTCAATAACATGCTTCATCTGTACGCTAGTATGCTTTATGAACGGCGAGTCCTCATCTGCTGTAGCAAGCTAAGCACTGTAAGTAGAGTCCTCTGTTCCTTCTCTTCTAAGGCCTTACGTCTCAGCAATGAGTACACCTGTTTATGGAAAATAGTTTCTTTATAATGTCTGTGTAATGTGTAATGTAATGTGTTTGGAGTTGTCCCAGTGTGTGAGCTGTTTCACCTGGGTTTTAATAAGCCGTTACCCGGCGGTGCATCTATTGATATCTGAACAAAATATCAGACAAAATGAGGTTTTCATGAGAAATGTGAATATTTATGTTACTTTATGTTGTCCACTTGGTCATAGTCTCCTCCTGCATATAAGTTCATGACAATCACCTCTGTGTTTTACTGTGATGGCAAACTCAAGGAGAGCGAGGAAAACAAACAAAAGAGTAAACAGCATTCACACAAATGAAGTTGATCATGCTCCCATATTAGAATGTGCAATTTGCTGTATGTCTTAAAAAACAAAACAAGTTTAAGCTCAAGATAACAAAGTGTATCCACAACACTCTGCTCTAAAGGGGAACCAGCCCAGTTTCAAAATTCACACTACTTATTTGAATGGTCTGAGACAATGTTGGTGAACAAACAACAAACAGTCCCAAAACTATAATTAGTGACGTCGTGGACCAAACCGACAACAAACCTCTGCGTTCACAAGCGCACTTCTCTTTCTCTCTTGAAGAAGACACATGTTTTTCTCTCGTGCCTCTACGGGGAACGAAGGATACAAAGATGGAGGAAAGGTCCGGATGATTTAAAGTAAATGGAGGAAAAACTATATCAAAACATCCTTTTTGTAAATGGATGTTTTGATAGAGTGACGCGGCTAGTAGTTATAATAAAAGTGATCATCATGGGGTGCAGTGTTCATGTTGTGTTTTGCTAATTGAGCTCTAACAAAGAACAATATATGCTCTTCTCTCATGACGCATGCTGGGCTCCATAGTTTGCCATCATTACGTTTGATATAATTGGAATAAATTATAGATCTTTAAGATTGGATGCAATCCTAAACAATTACACACAAGCTTATGTATTTTATTAGAACATTTGATGTTTCTTTTTAAATTCCTGAACTGCATTTGAAACTTTAAGCAGCTGCACGTAGAGCAGTGACGTGACCTCATGTGTTTGTCCCCAGTTAACCGCTTGCGTCCACGGGTCGACGGCCATGTTGTACCCGATGCACTGGCAGCACGTTTACATTCCTGTCCTGCCGCAGCATCTACTGGACTACTGCTGGTGAGCACCAGGCCGGCCGCCGCACTGATCACATGAGCAGGGCTTCACGTCTGACATGCTCAGTAGAATACTCCCAGTTGTCCCAGTTGTTATCTCAGGAATACATGTTTAACAAAACCGGCTCTTTTTTTGTCAGCGCCCCAATGCCCTACCTCATCGGAGTGCACTCCAGTCTGATGGAGGTACGTGTTTATGACTTTGTAGCTTTAAATTGTTTTGTTTCCACCCGTCTTACGAGCCTGTTCCCTGTTCCTTGTTCTTGTCCTCTCCTGTGCCGCGTTACGGGACTCTGTTTCTTGACTCGCACGTTAAAAGGGTCCAATAATAACTCTGGAGACGTTGATTCCATTTTCATCATTTCGTCGATTTTATTTTCAGTTGAATTGAACAAACAAAATCATAAGTCTAACTTGAGTTCTAGCGTGAGGTCAAAGACTGTGCCGAAGTCCCGTTCCACATGAGAAAATAAAACCTGAGATTCGGTCCCGCCCCTTCCTCTTACACCAGCTGATCCTCATCAGATTAATATAGATAATTCAAAAGAGAAAGCATTATTTCGAATATGGATATAAGATCCATTCATATGGCAAAGGAACGTCTTTAGATCATGCAAATAAATGATATAACATGATTTATAATCAAACAAAATATGTGACTCCAACACACAGCGTTGTGCCTTCAGTTGACTGTTGTTTCTGTTCGTGTAGAAAGTTCGCGGCATGGCTCTGGACGACGTGGTGGTCCTGAACGTGGACACGAACACCCTGGAAACGCCCTACGACGACCTCCAGAGCCTGCCCAGCGACGTGGTGAGCAGCCGCTGCACGCGGCGTCTGTTGAATGTGGGCGTCGGTATTCACGGTTAAAATGGCGTCTTCCCGTCCCGCAGGTCTCGTCTCTAAAGAGTCGTTTGAGGAAGGTTTCAACAACGACCGGGGACGGCGTGGCCAGAGCCTTCCTCAGGAGCCAGGCGGCTCTGTTCGGCAGCTACAGGAACGCTCTGCAGATCGAGTCGGTGAGTAGATCCTGCAGACCGCAGACAGCATGATGAGCGGGGAAGGGGATCACATGGGTTTGCCCGTGTTGACCACAACATTCTCACAAGATACTTGAGTATCCTGAAAAGCGATGTATGAATTGGAATCATTATTATTATTAAACCAGACGAAGGGACAGCACCATCTGTCTGCCTTAAAGTCAGAGCTGTAGATGTGACTCATGCTGAGCTTCCAATAGAAATTTAAAAAAAAACGTCTTTCACTAATTAAGTCCTTTAGAAAAAGCATCGACGTTCTTTCTACGTCCCGTTGACCTCGGTGACAGACAAAGGGTCTTTTTAGAGAGACGCTGAACCCAAAGTTACTGCTTCACAGCAGCCTGCATGTACGTATGCATTCAACCATGGACTGTTCATAAGGAGTGGACGTAGTCATGGTGACGTCACTCATGGGTCTGTGGACTGTTTTGAAGCCTCAAGTTTGGAGATTTCGCCATCGCCATCTTGGATTACGGCCGTCGCCATGTTTTTTTTTTTGGCAACCAGTGAACGGACTTTACCATATTTGGAATGAGGAGAAGTGATGTAGTGACAGTATATATACTTTAGGGCGGGGTTACTGTGATTGACAGGTCTCTGCCGCTACCAGAGACGTGTACGGCGTCTCTACGCATTCCAAATACGGTCACTTCCGTTGAAGATGGGCACCGCCGTAATCCAAGATGGCGATGCTTCATAACGACAGTCCCCAAACCAATGGGTGACATCACGGTGACGACGTCCACTTCTACCGTCTGTGCTCGGTCCTCTTGACTGAAGTAGACTACTTTGTCTGGGCTACACACAGAATACACAACGTTGTGATCGAGTGACAGCTGGAGTGTTCTCTCTTTGTAGGGAGAGCCAATTACATTTAATGAGGAAACCTTCGTGACTCATCGTTCCAGTGCCATGAGGCAGTTCCTCCAGAACGCCATCCAGCTGCAGCTCTTCAAACAGGTACACACACACACACACACACACACACACACACACCCCTCTCTCTTGCACCCCCTCCTCTTCCATCCTTAATACATGCTGCGGTTCTTTTGCAGTTCATTGACGGCCGGTTGGACCTGTTGAACTCGGGAGAGGGTTTCAGTGACATCTTTGAGGAGGAGATCAGCATGGGCGAGTATGCAGGTGAGTCAGACGTGAGGTGTTAGTTAGTGTATCACTGTCTTCACCAGGTCTATGTGCATGGAAGGGGAGTGCAGCTTATCCATTTAAAGGAGGATCACTCAAACAGGGAGGAGACATGATGATGATGATGATGATGAATACAGTCCATGAAAAAGGCTTTTTTTTTCTTCACATAAAACCAATTGGAATTGGTAAAATAGTTATTTGCTAAAAACAAATCAATATATCCAAGAGAGAGCATAGATGGGAGCTTTAACCATTTTTCTAAAGTAAAACAAAATCTCACTAATTAAGTATTTTCTCTTGGTGAAAACCAACTAAAACAGCACCACGCTCCTGTGTTTCTAACAGGATCCAACTCAGTTTGTGATCGGTATCAAAGCGTCAGCTGGCTCCGTCTTCAGATAATCCTCACGTCTAGAAACAACTTCTCCAACCTGCAGACATTATTTACTAATATTGTTCTTTACCATGCATGTATTGTCTAATGTGAGAGGAGGACAAGGATTTTCCTTTCTCTTGAAACTAAATTGGTTCCAAAATGAAATACCTACATTATCGCGATGGCCCATAAAGTTCTCTCATAATTCGGCCTATAAATAAATGTGTAAACATAACGCATGATAATTCATCTTAATGAATAATGTGGGATTACTGTTCCATACTTCATGGGCTTTTTGGGGGTAATGCACAATGTTTTGCTTCAGGTCAGCCTTACTTATTTCTACGAGTGTAGATTTCCAAGACCTTCTCAGCAATTACCCAGCATGCCCACTAGTTGTTGCTGACCTTTTGTTGTTGTGATCCCCACAGGCAGTGACAAGACCTACCACCAGTGGCTGTTCACTGTGAAGGTGAGCTACCTCACCCACACTGACAGAGCATTACTCTAAGAATACATTGCATGTTTGTTTTGGTATTTCTCATGGCCATTTACCTTGCTAACATAGTGGTGTCAATGCACATTTATCCATCCAACATCTAAGTCATCCGATAAACATTATTATGCACAGAAACCATGCACACTTAGTCCATTGCCTTTTTATTATTATTATTTCGGTTTTCTAGGTAACTTTGCAACTAGGTGTAAAGTACTTTTACTTTTTGACTAGTAACTGCACGGTCTTCACCAGGAAACATCTCACTGTTTAGCTCCACTTCTGGGCAGCCTCAGGGTCGTAAAAATCATAGTTCATTCCATTAAAAGTGTTCTTTAATGGACAAAGCAGCCTCAATGTGCTGCTAGCAGGCTTTAAACCTTTACTGTAGCTATATATATATATATATATATATATATATATATATATATATATATACACTAAAACGGATGTGGGTTGGATGTGTCCTCACTACCAGATGTTCTCAGGGTGGTACAGTCATGTGTCCTCACTACCAGATGTTCTCAGGGTGGTACAGTCATGTGTCCTCACTACCAGATGTTCTCAGGGTGGTACAGTCATGTGTCCTCACTACCAGATGTTCTCAGGGTGGTACAGTCATGTGTCCTCACTACCAGACGCTGTGTCCATGTGTTCTGACAGAAAGGAGGCGGGGCTATCTTCAACACGGTGAAGACCAGGGCGAACCCAGCCATGAAGACCGTTTACAAGTTTGTAAGCACGTCTCCTGCTTCTGTTATAGATTAGAAAATGATTTGTTAGTTAGAAACAAGACTGAAAAGCATCTGTCTTCGTTTGGTCGGCAGGCAAAGGACCACGCAAAGATGCGTATCAAGGAAGTGAAGAGCCGGCTGAAGCAGAAGGTATGTAGTTCTACACACATCCTGGATCCTTGTTTGCTGTTCCTGTAAACACTGATGTGGTCAGTGCACAGTCTTGTTTAGTGTTGATGTGTTTTATATGTGCATGAACTGTAGGTAGACTTGTTGCTTTGATGTGAATTAGTTGAGTCTATACGTTACTGTCTGTCTATTGGCGGATCTTAGTTGCATTGTGTTATTTTGTAATTTCTGGCTGCCATAAAAAAAGATCTGTCCAGAGACAGCAGATTAGTCTCTCTGGCTCACTTCCAGTTTTACTGTTGATTAGTGTGCATTGTCCCTGCAAAATAAACAAAATTAAAAAAATACAAATACATGTGAGAGTTTGAGTCTTGAGCATTAAAGGTGATGTTGTTGTTGAGTCCCTCACAAAAGATGCTTTAAATGCTCCTCTGACTAACTGAAGCCTTGCAGTGCCGTCACTCCTTCCTCCCGCGTTAACCTCCTCCTCCTCTGCAGGAGCAGACAGAAAACGGCTTCTCCTCAGCGGGGTCAGCCGTCATCGACGACGGCGACGACACAGCGGGGTTCCCCTCCTCCACCGGCGCCGCCAGGAGGGAGGGGCCACTGCGGGCCTTGGATGACGGGCCAATCACGGTGCACTTTGGACAGGTGGGCAGAAATGTGGCGGGGAAGAGGGTTTATGAGGAGTTTTACAGAACTGGAATGCATGAACACACTGGTCGAGCACAATTATATTTATTCCGATTATTCTATACTATTTATGCCAGCTATTTTTTTGTAACTACAGTTCCCATAATGCTTTGGGCATGTAAAAGGGTAGTATAATGTTACGGACATATACATATAATGCTGTGGCACTGTTTACCCTGTATCTGTTTACATTCTAGTAAACTGGCACCATTCAAACTGAGATGATTTAGCTTAAAATCATAATGACAAAACAAACATAAAATATGATTTCTATGTGGATGTATGGACCTTTATTTGCGATACTATACCATTGGCCGTGTTTCTATGCAATTGTCAAGTAATGTGCCAGAAAAGGTTTCCGTCAACTGGTTTGGAGCGAATAAACTTTATTCTAACTTTATTTCTGTGTTCACTCTTTGCACTCTGCCAATCGAACAGTTTCAGTTTGTCGCTTGCAGGTTTTCCCACAATGTTATTTTTCCGTTGCCATGAGGCGTCTCCAGACGTCGCAGTAGATATATTCCCGTGGTCTCGGTGATGCTAAACCAGTCGCGTTCCCTTCCATCACGTCTGTTTTCCTCCACAGGCGCGGACCCCAGTGCTGCTGAAGAGACCGAGCAGCAACGTGAGTCTGGAGAGCAGCATTGACCAGTAAGCACTCCTCCATTACATACAATATACCCCACTGTCCAAGATGCTAATACTTTGGGATATGAAGACAGCAATGCATGGGATGTGAGATAGAGGAGTAAACAACAACAAACTGCAGATGGGAGTCTTTGAGTGAGAGGTGAGCAGCATTAGAAGCATGCGCTGACCTTCTGAACACGAGTTCCCGTTGTTGCTTAATTATTAGAGTCCCCTGACATGCAACGTAAGTGAGCTGTTGATGTTTCACACTTCCTTCAGCTGCCTCCCAGTAGAAGCCTCCCAGTAGAAGCCTCCCAGTAGAAGCCTCCCAGTAGAAGCCTCCCAGTAGGAGCCTCCCAGTAGAAGCCTCCCAGTAGAAGCCTCCCAGTAGAAGCCTCCCAGTAGGAGCCTCCCAGTAGGAGCCTCCCAGTAGGAGCCTCCCAGTAGAAGCCTCCCAGTAGAAGCCTCCCAGTAGAAGCCTCCCAGTAGGAGCCTCCCAGTAGGACGCCTCCCAGTAGGAGCCTCCCAGTAGAAGCCTCCCAGTAGGAGCCTCCCAGTAGGAGCCTCCCAGTAGAAGCCTCTCAGTAGGAGCCTCCCAGTAGGAGCCTCCCAGTAGGAGCCTCCCAGTAGAAGCCTCCCAGTAGGAGCCTCCCAGTCTCTCAGCAGAGCTGACCAGCTTCACTTTACTTCACGTTCTATTCCCTCCGGTTCTCCGGTTCCTCCCACAGTCCAAAGACATGCAGCTCAGGTTAATTAGACTAAACTGGCGACCTGTCCAGGTGATGTCAGCTGGGATCGGCTCCAGCGCCCCCGACCCTGAATAGGAAAAGCGGTTTGGATGATGGAATGCTGATCCTAATGAACATTCCAACTGAAACTCATCCCTTTTCCTGCTTTTCCTCCTTCGCCTGCTCCTCTCTAACATGTATGTAACCAGCTGTGAACTTCCTGTTGTCTTCTTCTCCTCGCCGTAGCTCTCTCCGTCCTACTCGCCACTACACCGTCTTTCTCTCCGAGGATTCGTCCGGAGACGAGCTCCAGTACGGCGATGACTCCATCGCTGGGTTTCCTGACAGCTTTCTCTTCTCCGTCCCTTTCGAGTGGTCTCCTCTGTACGCATCTCTCTGATTGGCTTTGCACTAATTATTAAGCTTTTCTCAGCTCTTCTCTTTGCTTTCTAATGAAATGTGTGTGTGTGTGTGTTTTAAAGCTTCATGTGCAGGACGTTACTAACATCGTAAAGGAGTAGATTATGACTTACATAAGAGACAGGGGAATTATGGCTTGAGTTGAGCATGCGTTTGTGTTTGAAGTAGTCGCTAGGCAAAGACCTACCTGACTTTATACAAAGCCTGCTGTATCTAGTTCATCTACATGCAAATGACTGAATGCACAGCGTCAACCATCAGTATGAATTAGCAGAGATGGTTTGGGTTTCTCCCATAACCTGTAATAAATCCAGAGACGTTCAGTAGATATGTTCAGAAGACTGTCAGTACATCTCCATGGCTGCTCTTTTACGTGGACTTTGAAACCGCTCCACCACAAGCCCATTATTCCTATAGAAGCTGCAAACATGTCAAAGATATACTTGTATTTAAAAACAGCTGGACACTCTAGTTTTATAGCAAGCGTTTGTCACACAGAAGTAGTCGTGCATTGGTTGTGTGGTAGTTATTCGGCTCCAAATAAACCACAGTGCCCACGTTGACTATAATAAAATGATGGATTTGTTGGCAGTAAGAGACAGTAAGTAGGAGGGTGTAGGTATACGCATGGCTTTCATCATAGACTGCAGGGTAAAGATGAATCTTTATTTGGGGTAAAAGGTCAAAGGTACAGTGTAGCCATGAAAAGAGCTGAATGTTACCTGTCCCTGCAGGCCACAGCCGTACCGCTCCCTGAAGGAGGTCGAGTTGATAGAAGGGCTGGATCCTGGTTTCGGGGCCGAGAGTCACACGGCCCCTCCCAGCCCGGTAAACGAGAAGTTCTCCAACGTCAACCTGCTGGGCGACATCTTCGGCTGCCAGGACGAGCCGGACGTCCAACCCATCACCTTGGCTAAGAGTCTGGAGGACCTGAGGACTCCCAAAGACACGGAGGAGCTGCAAGCCAAGTTCACCTACCAGGTCAGAGGTCGTCATGTAGCCGGGGGTTCTTCAATGGGGTTGTTTCCAAAAAGACTTCAGGTCCAGATGTTCACGTCGACTAAAAAACACCACGACGATGAGGATGATTCCTCAACCTTCATCTAGCACCACTGTCACTGGGCAATGTAGGAAAGGAGGCATGAGTTAGGAAATGGTTATCAGTAATATAAGTTGTGAGAACATATCATTTAATGGGCTGATTTTGAAAACCCACTGGCGTGATCCTTTAAAGGTCTGAATTCAGGGTTCTTACGCTCATGGAAAACCTGGAAAAGTCTTGGAGTTTTTAAATGGTTATTTCCAGGCCTGGAAAAGTCCTTGAAAAAAAAAAAAAAGATATCCAAAAAGTTTAGTAAAAGTCATGTAAATGTGTTATATTCATGTGTTCATGACGTTCATTTATGCTGAGTTTGAAATAATGAATATGCTTTTATAAATGTTTATTCTTTTAATCAAACTATTGTCTCATTCATTTGAGTCATTTAAGGTTTACTGTATGCTTTGTATTCTCATTGTTAGTTTAAATACTACATTTACTCACTTTTTACTGTTTACACCCAGATTTCATGGAAATTTGGTGAAAAGTCCTGGAAATCCATTGGTCAGAATGTGTATAACCCTGTGAATGACTTGTCTGCAGCGGATGGACCTGAGTGTCGGTGAACACTCGCGGACGCTTCCGGGCCTCAAGCTGCCGAACCCGTACAACAAGCTGTGGAGCGTCGGCCAGGACGCCGCCGCCCAACCGGCTCGCGCGCCTCCCGCCTGCAGCAGAGCTCCCGCGCCCGCAGAAGCCCTCTCTCCGAGCCGGGAGAGCTCCGGCCCGGCCGCCGACGCTCCGGACCCTTCCGCCCACGGGTTCATTACCATCCCACGTCCCCACGGGAGGAAGACGCCCGAGCTGGGCGCCGTGCTGGCGCCGCCCGCCGCACAGCTGCGCTCTAAACCGGCGGCAGCTGGCGAAGGAGGGGCGACGTCGGGGGGGCAAGAGTTCAGACACGCCCTGAGCATGAGCACCGACGGAGACCTGCTGAAGCCCACCAAGGCCGCTGAGGACGGCATAGACCTGATGAGCCTTCTGGACCCGCTCACCAGCTCGGCCCCCGGTGACGCCGTAGACATTGGAGCGCCGTCGTCGTTCTGCAAACCGACTCTCCCGCCCCGGTCCTACCCGCAGGGCTTGCCTCCTTTCCCGCTGCATCCTCACATGTCGCTCAACCCGTTCGCCCAGTCCCTGCAGCACGCCTCCCCTCACATGCGGTACTCGTCGACTGTCATCGGGAATCCCTTCAGCGGCGTCTACGGGCCGCCGCCCGGCTCGTACTCGCAGCCGCAGTCCTTCTCCGCACTACCGGGTCTCTACAGACAACACTCGCCCGGCAGCTCGACCCTGCCGCCCGGCTACGGGCCGCTCCGGTCGGCCTTCCCCTCCTCGGCCGCCTCTCTGCCTCACTTCTCCGCCAGCAATCACGCCCTCTCCAGTCTGGCGGACTCCACGACCGCGACCGCACCGGCAAAGCCGCTCCGCGCTGAGGGCGACCGGCAGAAGACTCAGGATCCCTTTGGGGATCTGCTGACTATGGCCAAGTCGGCCACACCCCCAAAGAAGAAGGTGGACGACCTTCGGAGGAGGTGGGAAACGTTTGACTGACCCCTGTGATTATGTCCTGAGGTTCCCCGCTCTGTCCCGACCGGCAGGACCTTCTTTTGCATTTCATGGCGCATTGGATCTACTTCCTGCTCTCAAACGTAGAATCAAAGCGTGACTTTACATTCTGTTAATAAACATTAGCTGCTTACAGTATTGCTCCTGCACACTAAAGCTAATACAAGGAACTTTGAACTGGTTATGAAACGGTCAAGTTCCTTGTAGTAACGTTAAAGGTGCTTTGTTGACCGACGATAATGAACCCCTCAGCCCACCGTTTGTACGGCGGCTCTGTTGCTCAAGGTCTTGGCTCCCCCCAGTGGTTGATACTGGTCATTTTCACTTGCCAGTACCACCAGTAACCACACATCGTGTAGGTGCTGCATTCAGGTCTGTTAGCGTGTTGTGCATGAGGAGACGATGAGTCATTCACTGTGACGGAAGGTCCTGAT
The DNA here is from genome assembly GCF_910589615.1 of Taurulus bubalis. NCBI lineage: Eukaryota > Metazoa > Chordata > Actinopteri > Perciformes > Cottidae > Taurulus > Taurulus bubalis. The sequence goes on along the minus strand of NC_136607.1, from coordinate 1,731,684 downwards.
TCCAGTGTGTAGGAATGATCATGACACACACACACACACACACACACACACACACACACACACACACACACACACACACACACACACAGAACAGAACAGAAGGCGAGTGGACGGCCTCTTCTCAACACTGGAACTCTCCCCTACTTGTCTAATGATCGCCTGAATTAGTTTCAGTTGTTTTTTTGTATTTATTGTTGCTGTTCCACCCAGGAAGTCGCTCTCTAACTTGGCCTTGCTTCGAGATCCTCAGATGCCAACAGCCCATCTTCACTCATTCACTCATTCACTCATTCTTTGCACCGCCGCCTCTCCTCGCCTGTCTCTTAGCCCGTTAGCGTAGCGCTGCTCAGCACAGGCGGTGTGGACGTGTGACTTTAAAGCCGCTTCCTGGTCGGGATGCGTGCCGCTCTGCAGCAGCAGGTGTCCTAATGATGTCACTTCTACCATTATTGTAGCGCTAGAAGAAGAGCGTCCCCATGCTGCCGCGTGGTGCAGCTCCATCATGCAGTCGGCTCACCCGTGGGGTTTTGGTAGCTTCATGCAGTATTTTGGTTTTGTTTTGGCCTTCATGATGAATCCCTGTGAACATGTGTTGCCTCCTACTGTTTGTTTTTTAAGAACCTGCAATCCTGTAATAGCCCTGTGTAATAACACTGATTTGTGTAATAACTAAAAAAAGTAATGCATCTTCACTTCACTATGTAATAGCCCACATTTTGTAATAATCTGCTGCGTTCGTAATAAAAAACTTGAACGTAATATTTCATACATTTCTCCGCATTATGCAAGAAATTATTACATTTTTGTGATTTGAGTAATTTTTTTGAAATGTAATAACACGTGCATTATTTAATAATCAACAAAAGATGTCTTCATCTTGATGCAGTTTTCCAATGAAAGATCATTAATGAATGAATTGTATCTTTCACAATTATTTTTGAGTGTGATTTGCTTGAAAGCATAAAATAAGTTATTTTTATTTGTTGTACAAAGACATCCACTTGGTTGTTATTCCATCATGAATGCATTATTACATGCAGGTCTTATTACACAATGAAGTGAACATGTATTGCATTTTGTTTAGTTATTACATTTCTAACATTTATGTCTTATTAAATTATGAATGTGGACTTTTGAACACCTAGCTGTATATTCTGTAGTTTTAAAGGGTTCTTTCGCCAATTCTGTTGCTGATATTTTCACTCAAACGATCCTTCTGTTGCTCGTCGTCACGTTGACTTTGTTTGAAGAGCGATGATGGAGCCGCTGAGCCAGAGGACCCGATGACTGTGTGTGTGTGTGTGTGTGTGCGTGTGTGTGTGTGTGTGTGTGTGTGTGTGTGTGTGTCCCTTTATTTGTTCTAAGACTGGTCTTCTATTGCACTTAAATTCCAAACATTTCATCTCCCGTGTCCGCGTCCCCTGATTGGAGCTCTACTGTCCTCGTGTATTCCTTCCTTGTTGCTTTTCTTTTGCCCGTGATGAGGACGTTCATCTGTGTGTTGGTGCAGATCTCTTCTTCATGTTCCCAGGACATCTAATATGGAAGTGATTACTTTAACTTGGAGACACGTTCTCTTTTCTTCACATTTGATATCCAAAGCCCTCAACTCAACACAATATGATCCTCTGGGGACCATGAAGTAGTGGTTCTCAGAGACGGACTTTTTTGATGACTTTGACCTTTTCTTTAGCAACTCCAATCACACCAGAATGTACAAAAGAAATATTAAAATCAAATATTGCAATCCACAACGTTTGTCTGGGTTTCTTAATGTCCTGTTAGTTGAGCGCAGAGACTGTAAAAGAGGACGGAGCCGTCATGAAGCCCCCCGGCTTCCATTTTAGTGTCTAGAGTTTGTTGTTTCGGCCGTTGTCGTCTTGGTTTTTAGTTTTTTTGAAACCCAAAGTGACCGTATTGGACAAGAGGGAAGCTGGGGAAGACCCGGGTTCCGTTAGCAGCTAGCATTAGCATTCTGCTGCTAGGCAAAAAGCCACATGGGGCTAAAAACGAGCCTGAAACCAAATCACAGACTGGACCCTGGACCGTTTGAGACCAGGACCCTGGACCGGTTGAGACCAGGACCGGTTTGAGACCAGGACCCTGGACCGGTTGAGACCAGGACCCTGGACCGGTTGAGACCAGGACCGGGTTGAGACCAGGACCCTGGACCGGTTGAGACCACCTGGCTGAGTGGAACATGTTTAGTTTCAGGTGGGTAGTTCCCTCTCATGCAGGCTGGATAACGTTCTCAGATCTTTGAATGAGTTTGTCTGTCTACGTGTGAAAAACTAGCAACCTGTCCTCGAGCCTAATGCATGCTGGGAAAGACTCCGAACAGACTCTTGGGAACACATTTATTGCATGTTTATAATATGTTGTGAACATCCTGGATTTTGTACATAAAAAAAAACATCTTTACTAAATAATGACCAAAAAGAACAGCTATTACATCACATTACAGTGTGCTGCACAACGCTTCATGTTTTAGTACTTTACTCCTTTCATTACTTACTTTGGTGCAATATTTCAACCGTGTATCCTACGTGGTTTACGTTGCGAGAACCTTCATCAAAGTGTGAACGGGTTCTGCATCAAGACGAACACGAGCAGACACTCCCTTTGTGCACGTGAGGCGCTAACAGCCCAACTCCAACAGAATTAAACATGAATATACAAACTGTACAGACACAGAGGGAGCGCTCTGAAACGCGGCCCCGCGTTGTGGAGTAAACGGGATCGGGCTAAATTTACAAACTCTCACAGCGCGTGCAGTGCAGAGTCTCGTGCTTCCCAAGCACATGGAGCGGTTCAATTTAAACACCTTTGCAAGCTTGAGACCGTTTATGTTGGAAGTGTTTTTCAAAGTGTTGAGGGTTTGAGCGAAGATGAGCAGCTGTGGTATCGTCTCATCCCGCTTAAGGTGTCGTATCTTTCTGCAGCTTTTGGGGGCGCCAATATCGTCAATGTTCTGACCAGAAAGGGCCTGAAGCCTCGTCCTCCATTGTGAGGCGTTTGATAGGATGCTAAAGCTTTCAGGCATCAATCCTACCTTCATACCGTGTGAAAAACTATGCAAGCGTGTTATTGGATGTGAAAACCGGAGTTTAGCTGCGCTGGGTTATGAATATCGGGGCTTCGTGGGGATAAACAGCTGCTGGCGATGGTTCTCCAGTTGGAGCCGTGAATCCACTGGAGAAGAAGAAAGCGCTAGGAGGTGAAGAATTAAAAGAACTCAGTCAAGAACCACGCAGTGGTCACCACTAAGACCCACATTACAAGTACAACTGCACAAACAAATGGTCTTTTCTTTGATCTAGTAGAAAGGTATTGAGCATCTGATCACAATGCTTTGTGTGTGTGTGTGTGTGTGTGTGTGTGTGTGTGTGTGTGTGTGTGTGTGTGTGTGTGTGTGGTGCTTCACGGTGAAAGAAAGTCCTCAAACTGTCCTCTACGCACTAGTAGTTAGGACTACTCTGGCCTGCCATGGATAAACTAGCGTGTAGCGTAGCCGTAATCCAGTACAAGGATCTGAGGCTGTTGTGATGTCGAGCTGCCGTGGATCAGTACCTGGTCCCTCCAGCAGGGGGCTGTGTCCCACAACGCGTGTCCTTGGGTTCAGCCCAGAGTGTTTCACAGCGAGACCGAGCAGACCGGCCCGCGGCGCTCGGATCCCCCTCTCACGCCCTTCGTTGTCAGTCTTTCGCGTCAGATGAGTCTTTCCTCCGGCGGGACTTTGAGCATGCTGTCCATCTCCAGCCGAGCCCCGGCCACCTCCTGGGTGCTGGGGCTGTACGCGCCCTCCGACTGCCGCTTCTTCCTCGCCGTGAGCGCCACGAAGGTCAAGCCGATGATCAAGGTCAGCACGCAGAAGCAGAGCAGCGGGATGGCCACCACCAGCCAGGGCACCGCTTGTTTGTGGGCTTGTTTCTGTGAGGGGCGCAGAGGGGGGGGGGGGGTCACGTCTTCAGATATTTGACAACAGAAACCACATGGAGGTGGAAAGATTTGCAGCCACTTCACAACATTCATAGATCCAAATGAACTTATAATGTCATAATCAGGGGGAAATAAACGAGCTAATTGTTCTGTTTGGATGTTCGTTGTAGCAAAGCAACAAGTGAAATTCAATGCACAAAACGCTTTTTCGCGGGGCGTCGCGTTGAGGCAGCGCGAATAGCGTTGAGCGAAGGACGCGAGTTGAATTATCCCAACTCCGGCGGAGAAATCGCGTGACGCAAAGTTACGTCAGCCAATCAGCGTTGAGAAGCTCCGCCCGTCATCACCACCGTCTTGCCGTTGCTGAATCAAACTGCTGCTGCTAACCCAGAAGTAGCGTAGCGCTGGTAGCGGCTTTATTCAGACGCTGTTGTGGGACTACGGATACTATTATGAACCCAGACACCATGGAGTTTGATGTTCCCACGTATGTGGAGTTTACACAACAAGTATAAAGCAGAACTAGTGGTTATTTATTCCATAGTCGATAGCGGAAATGAAAGCTCTTTTCATGGAGAGAAGTGACAGAGATAAACCACGCCCCCTTTTGACGGTGTGAACACCCTTTAGAGTCTTCATTAGCCCTTTAGCATCTTCATGAACTCTTTAGCGTGCTGTAGACGCTAAAGGGCTCATGAAGACGCTAAAGGGCTCATGAAGATGCTAAATGGCTTGTGAAGACGCTAAAGGACTCGTGAAGACGCTAAAGGGCTCGTGAAGACGCTAAATGGCTCGTGAAGACGCTAAAGGACTCATGAAGATGCTAAATGGCTCATGAAGACGCTAAAGGGCTCATGAAGACTCTAACGGGCTCATGAAGACGCTAAAGGACTCATGAAGACTCTAGCGGGCTCATGAAGACGCTAAAGGACTCATGAAGATGCTAAATGGCTTGTGAAGACGCTAAAGGACTCGTGAAGACGCTAAATGGCTCGTGAAGACGCTAAAGGACTCATGAAGATGCTAAATGGCTCATGAAGACGCTAAAGGGCTCATGAAGACTCTAACGGGCTCATGAAGACGCTAAAGGACTCATGAAGACGCTAAAGGACTCATGAAGATGCTAACGGGCTCATGCAGATGCTAAAGGACTCATGAAGACGCTAAAGGGCTCGTGAAGACGCTAAATGGCTCGTGAAGACGCTAAAGGACTCATGAAGATGCTTAATGGCTCATGAAGACGCTAAAGGGCTCGTGAAGATGCTAAAGGGCTCGTGAAGACGCTAAAGGACTCATGAAGACGCTAAAGGACTCATGAAGATGCTAAAGGGTGCATGAAGACACTAAAGGACTCATGAAGATGCTAAAGGACTCATGAAGACGATAAAGGACTCATGCAGATGTTAAAGGGCTCATGAAGACGCTAAAGGGTGCATGAAGACGCTAAAGGACTCATGAAGATGCTAAAGGACTCATGAAGACGCTAAAGGACTCATGAAGACGCTAAAGGGCTCATGAAGACGCTAAAGGGTGCATGAAGACGCTAAAGGACTCATGAAGATGCTAAAGGACACATGAAGACGCTAAAGGACTCATGCAGATGTTAAAGGGCTCATGAAGACGCTAAAGGACTCATGAAGACGCTAAAGGACTCATGCAGATGTTAAAGGGCTCATGAAGACACTAAAGGACTCATGCAGATGTTAAAGGGCTCATGAAGACGCTAAAGGACTCATGAAGACGCTAAAGGACTCATGAAGACGCTAAAGGACTCATGAAGATGCTAAAGGGTGCATGAAGACGCTAAAGGACTCATGAAGATGCTAAAGGGCTCATGAAGACGCTAAAGGGCTCATGCTAAAGGGCGCACCGCTATCGGTCGCCGGACGGGGGGCTTGGGGTATATGACGAGCTGTGTGTGAGAAGGTGTTGTATAAAACCACAGAAGAAGAGTGTATAACAAACATACGTTAGTGTCACAGGTTGGCCCGCTGTATTCAGGCGGGCATTCACACACAAACATGTTGAATCGATCCAAACAGGAGCCGCCGTTTCGACAGGGGTTGGACTCGCACTCGTCGATCTCCGACTCGCACCTGACAGACAGAGAGAGAACACATGGGGGCTCAAAGCTCAAAGTCATTGTAGTTTGCACCGCAAAGATGTTCAAAATGTTCAACAGCAGAAGCTAGAAGTTGTTGTTCTTTATATAATTAGGTAAATAAAGTGCACTACAGGTGAATATGGTAAACAAATAAAACTACCCCAGTTGATTACGTTCATTCAGACAATTATTTTCTGTATTACAAGTTTTTGTAAATTGTATGTTTAAATGTGCAAATGAGTCATTATCTTGTTAATTATGTGCTGATTTTAAGAAATCTTTATATTGGATAAAGCCAGGTTCAAAATGCTTGTTCCATTCTGTTGACATATTAGAGTCACAGGTTTTTACTGAATATACCTTAAAATCACCTAATAAATCAGAAAATACTGTCAACTGCCAAAGAAAGACAAATTCTCTTCATGTTTTTAGGTATAAAATGTTGTATAAACCAGGTTATGAATGACCAGAATATATTAAGGGATGAAACTGGAACGTTTGATGCTGAAGAGGAGAAGAGCCAACTCATGAAGAGGCCACAGGCGAATTGGGTAAACATGTAACTAATAGACATAACCATGAAACTTCACTAGCTGATATCTGTGTTTTTGGTTTTCTGAAATGTTATGCTGAAATGTGCAAATTAGGCATTATTTAATGCTAACTTCTGGTGAATTTAGGAGAAATCTACAAACGTAAACAGACAAAGTAGTAAAATAAACACCTAAATGTGTATTTGGATGCTTTCTTGACATTTATGTTCCTTACAGCTTGCTGTAGCAGGAGCGCTGACTGTCACAGCATTGATTGGAAAAGTGTTTTCCCATGATAGACTGAATCCATGACCACAGTGAGCTTCACTTGGGCCCTGATGCTCAAAGTCAAAATGTCTTCTGTAAAAAAGTCTTGAGGCTGCATCTTCTGTTCATTGTATTACATCCGTACCCCATCGTCACCGTAATACATTTCTCAATGTTGCCGTTTCTGAACCCCACATTTTGATTCATAAATATGTTTCGTACCAGCCTGAGACATCGTGAGGATTTTCCTCTTTTGGGTATTTTAAGATTTTGGCACTGTTAGTTAGTCTAAAACCCAAAGCTTGAATTAACAATAAAACAAGAGTAAAGTCTATAAAAGGTGAGCTCACCTGCTGCCTGTAAAACCCGGCATACATGTGCAGTTAGCGCCCCACAGCCCATCATCGCAGACTCCATCGTTGTCACACTGGACATCTTCACCACACTGAATTGGAGGATAGTCCCACCTGCAGGAAAAGGGGAGTAACTTTGCTTCAGTCAGGTAAATGAAATGTTCAACAGATCCACGTCTCTCTGGCTCTAACAGACCTCACCACATCACCACAACCCTGGCTTCTCTTCACCGGCTCCCTGCTAGTTTTAGAATAGATTTTAAGATTTTACTCATCACTTTTGTCACTTTTTTGTCGCTTTAATGCTTTATTTGATTATTTCTTTTATTGTATTATGGGCTGCACGGTGGTTTAATAGCCAGCACTGTCACCTCACAGCAAGAGGGACCCTCTGTGTGGAGTTTGCATGTTCTCCCCGTGAGAGTGGGTTCTCTCCGGGTTCTCCGGTTCCCCCCAAAGACGTGCAGCTTAGGTTAATTGGAGACTCTGAATTGCCAGTAGATGTGAATGCTGGACTGTCTATTTGTGCCCGAATAAACTTCGTCCAATGTCAGCTGAGCTCGTCTCCAGTGCCAATAAATATTCAATTATTTAAATGTGTTCATTGTATTTTATTTCCTTGTATCTATTGCTTCTATCATTGCATCTGTTGTTCTGTTTCATCAGGGTTTAACTCTAATGTTAGCTTGTCTTGCTTTGGCCTCACTGTGAAGCTTCCTGTTGTTGTATTGCTGCTCTGTCTGTCAAAGCACTTTGTAAACTCTGTTTTTAAAGATGCAACATAAATAAAGTTGTCATTATTACTACGCCACTTCCTGTTGGAAGCAATGCACAGTACTTACTGGCAGCGAGGGCCGCTGTAGCCCTTGGGGCAGGTACAGGTGTACATGTTGGGCCCGTCGTGACAGGTGCCTCCGTGTTCACAGGCGTGACGCTCACACTCGTCCAGATCCTCGTCGCAGAGCTCGCCGCCGTATCCGGCGTGGCACCGGCACTCGAAACCAGCCAAGTAGTCCTTGCAGGTCCCGTGGGCGCAGGGCTGAGGCGCACAGTCATCTGCGTCCGTCTCGCACAGCTCTCCCTCCCAACCCGAGTCACAGACGCAGCCCGGCTTGTTAAAGAGGTCCTCACAAGTGGCCCCGTTCACACAAGGATCCGAGTCACAAACGGGGGCACTGGTGCAACCCAAACGGATCTTTGGTTTTCCAGCGAGGTGGAACTGAGCCGGCTGCGGGGCTTTATAGTCATCCACAAAAGGAAGGTAGACGCCGCCGACCCTCACGGCCCCCAGGCAGCCGGTGAAGCTCTCTGCGATGGCCAGCGTGGCCCCCTTCTCGTTGAGGAAGCGGACGCTCCCCGCGCGCTCCGGCCCGCTGCTGGCGTCCGTGATCCCGTCCACGGTGATGACCCAGGGAGAGGCTCTGCGCTCCTTCTCGGCCATGGAGATGGTGACGCGGTGCCAGCCTCCGTCGGCCACGCGGCGGACTCCCGTGAAGGCCAGCGCCTCCGCGTGGTTGCCAATGTGGATCTCCACCCGGACCGAGGAGTCCAGCAGCCCCACCGTCAGCAGGTCGGAGCCCCGGGAGGCCCTCAGGAGCACAGCGTTCTCTGAGCGGGTCCGCAGCTCCATGTAGATGCTGGACACGGGGTCAGCCAGGGAGCCTCCGGCGCTGTAGTGCACAGGGTTGTTCTCAAACGTGGCGTTGTTCACACCTGGGGAGAACGTGGAGGACGGGTTTCTTTGTGTTATTATTTAACTCTCAGGACTGAAGAAATCACTCCTACCTCTGATGATATTCTACAGACCTAAGAGGAGTGCTAACCTGTGAGGAGATGCTTTTGTAAGGAGCAGGTTCTCCATAAGAGGAGAGGTGTTTGAGGAACCCTCTGTGACATTTAGCTTATCAAGAATTAGTTATTTTTGACTGTTGGGATGCAGTGAACTGCAGAAACTGAAACTGGTAAGAAGAACCAGAAGGTTGGCATTGGGTAGTGTACTTTTAGGAGGAATTGATGGTCTACTGAGAGATACCACCACTTCATCTAAAACATATTAAAGGGTATCTACAAATAAAAAATCATAAACAATTTCACTATTCATTATTTGCAGATCTGTGAACTAAGTGAATAATGACAAATCCCAGTTTTTAGTAACTGTGTATTCCTTGTAAGTCAGCATACAATATATCCAATGCACTCCTCATACATCATCTTCTAAAAATTACTATTTGCATGCTGCTTATATGTTACAAATAAGAAATATCTCTGAATTAGATCCGACCACGTACTTCAAAGTCAGAGTCAAGGCAACTAGTTGGATGGAATACTGTATACATGTGGAATGTACTGTATACATGTGAGCACTGGTGTTGCCCAATAATATGACTAGAAAATGACGTTGATGTTCTTACATTCATATCCATCAGGGAGGTCCACACAGTGGCCGCCATTGACACACGGATCGCTAACACACCACACGCGTGTGTCGCAGGTCTTTCCCGTGTATTCCTCCGAACACGAACACAAGAAGTCGTTGAAGGTGACGGTGCATTCTCCTCCGTGGAGACAAGGCTTCATCTGAAGAGGGAAACATTGAGATCTCATGTAACCCAGACACAAGGAGCTCAGACAGCGATTCACCTTCAGAGCAGGGTTGAAACAGAAAAAGCTTAAAACGGTTAGCTATGCTATGTTATGACGCGGATCCAAAACTGTCACGGTTCAATTCTGTGTCTAAAAACCTGTGCTTTGACCCGCTGGTGTAGGACCTCTTATTTGGGAGGTGCAGGTTTGACATGGAGCATGGTGTTCAGTCAGTTCAAGCACATAGCACGTTAGCACGTTAGCATTAGTTGACATCTGCTGCTTCACCTTCACATCAGCTGGTGCTACCAGCTGACTACAGTAGCATCATCCACTTATATTCAAACAGGTTAAGACACCTTTTCAGATTTGCATCAACTGAGTCCGTATCACATGTTATTTGAATGTCACTGCCAGCGACGGCGGCTCTACAGACATTTTGCTACCAGTTGGTGCAGACAAGTGAGAGTAATCACCAGCGTCTGAAAATCTCGATATATTGTAATTTCAGCCCGAAAGGTGAGGACAGGAGCTCAATTCTGTATCTTATGAGAAAAAAAACCAAGGCCCTTCACAGAATTATTAAAATTATCTTTTGAACCCTGAAGAAAGTGCAGAACTAAGTTATTAGTGATTGAACATTAGCATTTATTATCCAACCTGTTCCCATACAACACATCAGCGTCCTCATTTACGTTTTGAGGGCAACATATTTTCTCCCAGCATTGTTTGGCTTAAAGTAAGCACTTTTGTTACATTATTTAAGATACGTGCATGAACTATAATTAGTCAACTTTTACTTTTGGCTTCACACAAACAGCGGTCTCCTGGGTGAAAGTCCTGTGATTGTTTGATCCACTGCTCTACTTCCGTGGATTAGGAATAGAAACAGATTTGTGATCAACGTAAAGAAGAAGAAGAAGAAAGTCCCCTTCGCTCGAAACATATGGGACATCATGTCACTTTGTTCTGCGTCATAATGTGCAGCAGAACTGAAGGAAAGTGACTATCCGGTTCTCCAAACTGATATGTTGGTCCTAATAACTAGGACCCTGGCCCACACTAGTCATTGTTAGTACTTCTGTAAGGAACAGAACTCTTTAAAGAACTATTTCCTACCTTGCAAGTATCATCGCTGACGCAGGTCTTCTTCACATTCTCAGCATCACTTGGGAGATACGCTCCCTGCTCGTCCGAGCCGTTCCAGGCGTCCACGTCCAGATGCACCGAGTCTAAGCGCAGGTCCTGCAGGCAGCCTTTGTAATGCCCCCCCCACACGGCGGTGTCCCAGTCTCCCGGGAGCCCCCCTACGTAGGCCTGATCCCCACTGCTGACATTCACCTCAGGGATCTCTCCGATCCCGTAGCGAAGGCCTGCGTGTCTGAAGATCACCTGTCTGTGGTGGACCTCCACCTGCAGAAGTTGCTTCTCGCCGGTGGTCACAAAGATGGGCGCCGTTAGTGAGGCGCTGTTGGGCAGAGAGCTGACAAAGACCCTGCCCATGCCCAGGTAGACGGAGAAGTAGACCTCCCCGCCCTCCTCCTCGGAGGGCCTCCTCAGCTGGAACAGCAGCCCGTCTGGCTTCAGGGACCTCAGGAAGAAGGACACGCTGAAGTTGCTCTCGTGGCTCCTGCCGACATCGTAGGCGCTGAAGCTCACCGTGTCCTCGTGGCTGTACGTCCATGACGGGAACTCTGACGGGAGAGGTGTGAAAGTTTGGATTAATTGCAAGAAATAGGACCACAACGTTTAGTAATATAACTCGATGCATCAGTGTCTTCAGGTGGCCACATGCGCTGGTTTTCGGGTCAGGTGATGAGCCAGCAGGAGCGGTCATCGCTCACAAAGCAGTGAAAGTTAAACTAAACTTTTAATTTCGATAGTACATTTTTCTCATAATACTTTGACTTTAGTAAATTACACCTGTTGACGGGTTTGACCAGATTTGAAAAGCGTTTGAAAAGACGTTGCTGGTGGTGAACTTACCCTCAGAGCAGCGCTCGCTGTGGAAGGGCCGGTAGCAGTCACACTGGTAGCTGGTCCACAGGTCCACGCAGCGGCCGTGTCCATGGCAGGGGTCCGGCGAGCACCAGTCCGTCTTCCTGCAGCCCAGCTCGTGGCCGCGGTCCTCTGGGAGTGTTTGCGGTAGGATGGGCTTGGAGTCGATCATCAGGTCTTCCATACAGCCGATGAAGCCCGCACCGCTGGCAGAGAGCTCCAGAAGCTCCTCTGGGGCTCCGCCCACATACATGTGAGTGAACGCCTCTGAGGGCCGGAAGGGAGGTTCATCAGTGCCGCCGTCCGTGACTCTGCAGCCGTCCCAGTCGCAGCCCCGGCCTTTCAGGATCAGAACCAGACCGTCCTCATCGACAAACACGTGAGCGTCCCTCCAGTCTCCGTCGCTGACTAACCCAGGGAACGTTACATCCAGTTCAGACTCCTCAGAAAAGGCTTTTGCGTGAAGACCTCTGTCCACGATCTCCAGGATGAGGTGGTTGTCCGCGTCGCCTCTGTAGAAGAGCAGCATGTCGGGCAGAGTCGTCCGGAAACGCAGCTGCACGCCGTGACCGCCGTGACCGCGGTGCTCCACCTCCCTCCGGGCCCTGTCTTCCAGCGCAACCTGGATGTGGATGAATCCGGGAGCGGAGAAAGAGAAGGTGGTCGTCGTGGAGCACTGCTCGTCGTAGAAGCCGTGAGGACACAGGCAGGTGTGGCCCTGTTCGCCGGCCTCCAGCCACGGGTGGCAGGTGGCTCCGTTCTGGCATTCGTGGTCCACGCAGCCGGAGAGTTTCACCTCGCAGCGATCGCCCCCCCAGGGGAGATCCCCGGGCTCGGCCTCGGGACAGTGGCAGGTGTAGGAGGCCCTGCCGTCCTCACACCAGCCGCCGTTCTGGCAGGGCTGGCTCTCACACTCGTCGATGTCCACCTCACACAGCTCACCTAGAGGGAGACGACACTGAGGGTTACGCATGGCGGCACAGGGACGAGAGGTCATGGGTTCTGCCGTGGCTAATTTGTGGAAAACAGGTCTGACAGCAGGGGTCCTAGAGGCACGGGTCCTAACCCAGCGAGCCAGCGGGGAGCTAGCGCTGACAACACTGTTGTTTACTTGATCTCAAACAGTGCAGCAACAAATTATTGTGGCAGCTGCAGCTAGCGCTCGCGGGCAGTAGCAGCAACAGCGGCTTATAAATTGCCGCAGCTTGTTTATGATTAAACACAACTTATTTTATTTATTTAGTAGATGAAAAAATATTATTATAAAAGGGTGCGCCTTATAACCCGCATTTTACGGTAGTAACGGTTGGTGGCACAGGGACGAGAGGTCATGGGTTCTGCCGTGGCTCTTCTTCTACACCTTTAAAACTGACAGTCACGGAGATTTTTGTCCAATAATAAAATGGGCTTCATTTACAATTAAAGGTAGGACCATGCATACACTGCAGGAGGCTATACAGCCTATTTGTATTTGTATTGAATGAGTATGAATTGTGGAATTGTGATGGAAGATTAAAAGCATACAGAGGGTCCAGAGGAAATAGGCTCTTATTCTGAGCGGCTATACTGGATGTATGTACGTCCGGAGCACCTGGCCAAGCCATAGTCACATGGTTTGCAGCTCAGGTGTTTGATCGGGTCATCCAGTCATGTGAATGGGGTTTGATCCCCGGCTCCTTCTCAATCCAAACTAGAATTGAGAAGTTTTGGAGGCACATGAGTTTCCTACCAGCGGATCAGTTGGAGTTGAAGTGATGAGTTTGCCATCGTTGGCTCACTATTTTGATCGCTTCATTTCTATTTGTTGGGCCTTTAGTGTAACGTACAGTTTAGTTCATTTTAAAATAGCAGAAAATGTTGAGTCTTATGTTACAAAGCCTATATTTGGTGTTTTTTCTTTAACAGGAGGTTGTGTCATTTGTGAGAAGGTCTGAGACTCACCTAGAAACCCCACAGCGCAGGTGCAGGTGTAGCCGTTGACCTTGTCCTCACAGGTGCCTCCATTCTGGCACGGTTCTGACTCGCACTCGTCAATGTTGACGGAGCAGTTCTCTCCTGTAATGTGAAGGAAATGATGATGAGTCAAACCGGGACACTGGTGATCTGGCTGATGGGTTTCTTTAGCGCCACAGACCTGCAAACCCCGGCTGACACTGGCAGATGTATCCCGCCGCGTCCGCAAAGCTGAGCTCCCAGTCCAGCTCCCAGTGAGACGGGTCCGAGCGCTCAAAGCACTCCCCGCCGTGCGCACAGGGCCGGTCGGCACACTCGTCTACATCCACCTCGCAGTTCGGTCCTTCGTAGCCTCCAGAAGACAAAGCAGAGAATGTTTTACTCACACTGAACACAGAGGAAGCGACATGTGTGTGTGTGGTCACACACTTTGAGGAGTTTGTTACCTGGAACCCAAATAAACCTTTGATCCTCCCTCACATTAGAGAAGCATATTAACGATATCACACTGTAGCTTTCCATCTCCGTTCATTGATTTCTGACATTTGAACATTTTTAATACAAAACTGAGAATCTGAGAATCTCAACTATTGTATGACTGAATTAATAACTCTTATTATTTATAGCTGTTACATTATGCTGTTTGGTTTTTAGACAATAGAATATTGGCGAGGTCAGTTGGTCTAAAATACTTCATTAACTCAGGGGAAATGTGGTGTCGAAGTAGCAGCAATTTACAGACAAAATATAAAAACAACAGGGATCAAAGGTATATACAATGATAATAATAATTACAATAAAAATAGCTGGAATGAAAGATATGCACAGCAAAAAAAACAGTATTAATTTAGAAATTAAATTAAACTTAATCAATAGAAGTGCAAAAATGCAAAGTATGTATGTGTGTATGGAGTGTGTGAGGTGAAAATAAACAAACAATAAACAAACAATAGGGGAGTGCAAATGATGTATGTAAGTACATGAAGTGTGACGTGTAGATGAACATAGAGGAACGTCTGATGTGTGGCGTGTTGCTCGGTACCTGGCCAGCAGAGGCAGCTGTATTCGTTGACTCCCTCTAGACAGGACGCCCCGTGCTGGCAGGGATCAGAGGCGCATTCTGGGATGTCCACTTCGCAGTAGTCGCCCTGGAACCCGGTGCCGCTGCAGTCACATGCGTAGCTGCAGAGACACGAGCAGGAACAACATGTCAGAGCAGCGGGACGGGAAACCCCCACCGGGGGTTCCTCACAGCGGCAGTGGGACCCCTGTGTCTTCTCCCAACTGATATGCAGGCTTTTAAACTTTTAAATCCACATCTATTGATCCACATCTTCCAACAGTCTCCAATATAAACAGATAAAAGCTTCCCAGTCGCATTATTCCCTACTGGGAACCATGTGACAAACATTGAAGTGGGAAATGAAACACCATGAGAGAAACCCTTTGAGAAAACTCATTCACGATCAAAAGAAAACCCCTTTTGTCTTGAGATTGCAGCATTATTGATCATCATTCAGCCCACCTGTTCACCATGTCGTGACAGGCGGCTCCGTTCCGGCACGGATCGCTGGCGCACTCGTCCACGTCGACCTCGCAGTCCACGCCGTCGAACCCGGGCAGACACTCGCAGGAGTACGCGGCGACCAGGTTGCGGCAGCTGGCCCCGTTGTGGCAGGGCCCGGACTCACACTCATCGATCTCGGTTTCACAGTTGACTCCTGGTGGAAGAGAAGCGTGATTAGAGAGAGACACGGGAGAAGTGGTGGTGGAATGAAGGTTGCTGTTGTTTAGAGTCAAATGATCTGATCGGACACATTTTCCTTTGTCTGTATGATCGATGTCTGTGTCAGTCTGTCTATTCTGGTCTGCAGATACCCCGATGATGAAGCCGTCTTTACATCGTCCACACAGGGCGACAGAGGGACAGGAATGCAGCTGACCTCTGACCTCTGACACAGAGCAGGCCGGGGAGCAGAGAGGGGAGTGTAAGAAGGAGCAAGACGCGAGTGTTTCTTCTCACCCTACACGGAGACGCTATCTGAGCCGCAGATAAGACGTCTGACGGACGGCATCGCACTTAAAATACTCCCCATGCCCAGGGTATCGGGAACAAACCAAACACTTTGGAAGTAACAAACGGTGGCGAAGGACGAGGAGGAGAGAAAACCAATGGACCAATGTCAGCGAGCAGAACATCCATGAGGAGATGATTCATGATATGAAACGTCTTCACTCCCAGGAGGCAGCAGCCAAGTGCCTTTACTTTTTAATACCAACACAGATTGTGTTTTTCAGATGTAATTATAATGTTTAGGAACATGTTTGTCAGAACTTTCAAACACGCATGACAGAAAGAAAGCACAAGACTACTACTAGATACGAGATACTACTACTAAATACTAGATACTGTGGTGCGTGGACTGGAAGGATCTGTTGAGGGGCCCAAGGGCAAAAAAAAAAACCTCCTCCTCTTAAGACCTTTAGATTTGTGATTGGATGTGCATGTGACATTGTCCTTGATAGGCGTTTTTGAATTCTTATTCTTATTTTTATTCTTTTTGGACAGTAACTTAGATTAAAAAATACATAAAATACAAAAACACAAATCACATCAGACAGAGAGGGGGACTTGAGAGAGAGTGGTTGAGGTCGATATGGCAACGCTACATGGTCATTCATTCATTATTCCACGAAATCTGTTCGTAAGGGTTTTATGTATCTTAGCCACTTGAATAAACACATTTCTCTAAAGACGAAGGTTTTTTTTTTTTAAGTGTTCTTCAGGATGATCTCATGAGAACATGATGCAGTACGACCGAAAGGGGACTGCCTTCACGGGAGCGTTATCCTTCCTGTTTACATATCCCAAAGATCCCAAATTGTGGCAACAAAATGTTTATTCTGAGGGAATAAATCAAGAGAGAAGTAGGGTCACTTTCTCATAGACTTTTATACCAGTGGTCCCAGACCTTCGGTCGTTTGGTACCGGGCCGCACAGAAAGAATAAATATTCGATTCATTATCACGGCCTGAAAGATGTTTTATTTTGAAAAATGGCCGGATACATCCATGTGCGTCTGTGCCTCTTGTCACATGTCACATGTCTCGGTCACGTAACACGTTACCCCAAAAATGAAGCCCGCAAGCGCTTAAAAGTGGGTAAAAACAGACGTCTTTAGAAAGGGAACGGCTCAATGATGAGAGAGAAGAAGAAGAAGAAGAGCCGACGACTTCCAAGAAGCCGAAAGCTGCACTTCAAAGAAAACATCAGGAGTCCTGCCTAAGATACGGTTCAGATACAGGTGATTCTCACGCGGCCGCTCTGCAGAAGACGGTGTTAATTCAGCGTAATGGTATAATAATCATATTTATCCCCCACACCTTGAAAGCCGGAAAATATTGTCTTACAGAAACCGGTCCGTGGCGCAAAAAAGGTTGTGTGTGTGTGTGTGTGTGTGTGTGTGTGTGTGTGTGTGTGTGACTTTTGGATGTACCTGCAAAGCCCTCCAGGCACTCGCACTCGTAGTGGTCCTTCTCGTTGATGCAGGTGCCGTTGTTCTCGCAGGGCCGGGACGCACACTCGTTGATGTCGATCTCGCAGGTGTACCCCTGGAAGCCGGGCACGCAGAAGCAGTGGAACTCGGCCACCCCGTCCATGCAGATGGCCCCGTTCTGGCAGGGCTCCGACGAGCACTCGTCCACGTCCTCCTCGCAGGTCTTCCCTTCGAACCCCGGAGCGCAGCGGCACGCGAAGCCCTCCGGTCTCAAGGCGCAGGTCCCGTTGTTCCCGCAGGGCTCGTCCACGCAGTCCGTCACGCGCGTCCCGCAGCCGCGGCCCCCGTACCCGGCGGGGCACCTGCAGAAGTACCCGTTCGGCTGGTCCACGCACAGGGAGCGGGGTTCGGAGCACGGGTTGCTCTGGCACTCGTCCACCTCCTCCGTGCAGTTGTCCCCGGCGAGGCCGTCCGGGCAGATGCAGCGGTACTGCGCGGTGCCGGGGGTGCTGGTGCAGTCCTCGCACGGGGCGAAGGAGCAGGCGTCGTAGAGCTCCTCGCAGTGTTTGCCCATGTGCCGGACCCCGTCCCGGGCACAGATGCAGGCGTAATCGTCCATGTTGTCCACGCAGGTAGCGCCATTCTGGCACGGGGCGGACAGGCATTTGTCCGAAGTGGCTGTGCAGAGGATTCCTAAAAAAGACAAAGAGAATGTTAGAGGAGTCCTGAGATGAATCAATCGTCACTGTTACTGGCGGAGTCCACCAAGCAGGCCTCTGTTTCACAGGAAACACCGTGAGTACCACGTCCTACAAGATGGCCCTCCTCGTTTTCGTGCATTTTCCGTTTAAAGTCCAGCAACACGTGGCAAACCTGTCACCACAGGAAACTCTGTTAGGTTTATGCACCAAAACTACTCAGTCAGGTTTAGGACTTGATGCTGTAATACATAGTTACTGAAGCCTGGTGCATCTCAGAGTTCATGGAGCGTTTGTATTTGAAGTTGGGATCCAGAACGAGAAGCTTTTAAAGTCAAAGACCTTTATTTGACCCACAGGGGCAATCCTTCTGCTTTAGCATTAAAAAAACAAACAAAAATGATTTTCTAGCCTAAATCATCTCATGATTCTGGCCACCTCCTCCATCCTCAGTTGACCATGTGACTCTACCCCTGTAGTATAACATGTCAAGAGTGTGACTGAGGACATTTTATTTTGCTTAAGTCAAAAGACAATGTGACTTAGGACATTTTAGAAGCTTTTCAAGATGGCAGTTTGAAGCTAGCATTTAAGCTAGCAATTTAGTTAGCATTTTTGCAAGCTTTTTTGTCAATGAAAATCGAACATAATATTAGTAATCACAACATAACAGTATGCCTGCTGTGCAGTGTCTAGAGGCAGCTTGTGCACTATATTACATTGGTATTAGTTTTTTGTGTTTTCTGAAAAACCTGAAAACATTACGTAGGCCATTATTTTAGGAAGATATAATACAAGAAGCTAAAGAGTTACAATATTAGTGGAAAAAGAAAGAACAACCACATCAGCAAGAATGAAAACACAAAGATCTACAGGTTTAAACCGGTTTAAACAGGACGCTGTTGGTGCTGGGAACTGGGAACTGGATCCCATGTGGAATCACATGGGGTCCAGTTCCATTATTGGCAACACTTTCTATGCTGGGCAAGTCTATATTGCATTATAAACATACTCACGGTGTGATAAATTCTGTGTATAGCACTGTATTATAATAGCAATAAGC
The DNA here is from genome assembly GCF_910589615.1 of Taurulus bubalis. NCBI lineage: Eukaryota > Metazoa > Chordata > Actinopteri > Perciformes > Cottidae > Taurulus > Taurulus bubalis. The sequence continues at coordinate 1,712,696 of NC_136607.1, read as the reverse complement.
CCTCAAACATATTCACAATCCTTTATAACAATAACCAGATTATCTTTATAAAGACTGATTAGCAAATTGAAAATGTATTTCACATTCAGTGTGTTGTTCTTTCATAGATTTATTGATTTTTTTTCAATGAACCTGAAGCAAACAATGACCTCTTATAGTAACTTGTAATCACATCATAATGCATTTTAATATTGATACTTATAAGGTCCTTACAAAAGCTTTATGAATATTTATGAGTGCCAAAAACTACAATAATAGAAAGCAGATAATGAAGCATTATATGCATTTAGAACGTGTGAATTATAGAAAGTGTGTCCAAATGATTATACTAATCAATAAAGAGCATAACTGGCCTTGGGTCAGTCACATGACCACCGGTGTGCTGGACACTAAACGTGCGTCTCCTCTTAGCAGCAGACAGGAGGACGTCCTGGGACGACCAGGTGAGCGCAGCAGGTCACCTTTAAACCGGTTACACTCCTTCATTGGGACGCTTCCTCTAATCTGCTCTCACTTCTTTTCCTGGCATCAGACGTGTTAACCTGAACGCTCACCGCGCAGCAGCCGGTCCTCACGTGTCATGGTCTGGTCCGCCGGGATCAAAGCACCTCCACTTTTAAAGAGATGGTCGGCTTTGTTTCTCAGAGGGATTATGGAAAAACTACTGGCCCCATTGATTATTTTTGGGAGGGGTGATTACACACAGATGCTTATCACTAATAGACATTTAGATTGAGACATTAAAATACACATTTTCATGAATATTTCCCACTGTTTTGGGCAGATTTACTGAGAGTATGCATTCTCTATTTCATAGAAGTTAGTTTTGGGCAAAGTTTAATTATAACGTGAGCATGATGTGTTCAAATGTAATCTTGTAAAATGTAGTTTTTGGAGAGAAACCTTTCACAGCAATTAAAAATTGATATTAGAGAGAGCAATTATGACCTCTAATGTATGGTGTTGTTTGTTTCACAGGACCACGTTTTAATAAAAGTCCTTTTTGTTCAGCAACACTGTGCGTCGTCCTCTTGAACACAGAGATGATCATTCGCTCTGTGTCAGCGCTCAAAGTGAGGCGTTACGACTCAGACGCTGTCCAACGACACCAGGCCTCTGGGGAGTTAGTCCACATTCCTCTATGAGGACAATCTCAACGTCCAATACATCCACTACCCCCACTACCCCCATCCCCCAGACCCCCACACTTTGATCAGTGTCCAGTTGCCAAAATCTCACTGAGGTGGAAGATATTAGCAGTGAAGGGAGTTATGGTGGTGAGGAGGGGGAGGGGGGGGGGTAGAGAGAGAGAGAGAGAGAATATTTAATGGGATACGTCACTTTTATTATTCGTGGCAAATTTTACAGGAATAAGATAGAGATCAAATCTGACTATTTACATTTTAATGTTTTTATACGACACTCAGAAGCCCTTATGTGTGTGTGTGTGTGTGTGTGTGTGTGTGTGTGTGTGTGTGTGTGTGTGTGTGTGTGTGTGTGTGTGTGTGTGAGTGTGGGAAGAGATTACGAGCACACAGTAACAGCGGCATGCCTTTAAACGGCCCTCATTAAAAGAGCGTGGTCACCACTATTCCTGAAGACCAAGACCAGTCACTTCCAGTTATATTATTTATCTGTGTGAGAGTCAAATGAGAACATGTTTACATCTTGAGGAACAATCACCCGATGAGAGATTTCTCATCGTGACGAGGAAAAGGAGAGATAAAGGTCAGTTAGTAACATCCATAATCACCTCCAGACTGTACGGATGGTGACCACAGCAGAGTGGACGGCCTGAGGCCTGAAGCACGAGTTAAAGAGTTCGTGACGGCTCTACTGTCACTCCAAGAAATATAACTTACCTAAAATAATGGCGTCATTTCTTGCCTAAATCCTCTCATCATGATTCTGACCTCCTCTGGGAAAACCTCCTCCATCCTCAGGTGATCATGTGACTCTACCCTGTAGTATAACATGTCAACAGTGTGACTGAGGACATTTTATTTTGCCTAAGTCACAACAATCTGACATTTTACAAGCTTTTCAAGATGGCGTTTTGAAGCTAGCATTTAAGCTAGCAATTTAGTTAGCATTTTTGCGAGCTTTTTTTGTCAATGAAAATCTCACTGGAACATAATATTAGTAACCATAACATAATGTAACTGGTATTACAGTTTGCCTGATGTGCAGTATGTCACATTTGGTCAAGTTTTTTTGTGTTTTCTGAAAAACCTGAAAAAACGTCTTGGGCCATTTTCTTAGGATTGTGACGAGACGTAAGTGTGTCTTCTATACAAATCCACTATAACCACAAAGCCCCACAGGCAGTGACATCAGAGTCGCAGCTCTGTGGTCCATCACCCTGTGGTGGATCACCTCTATGTGAGCTGCTCTGTGGTCCATAACCCTGTGGTGGATCACCTCTATGTGAGGTGCTCTCTGGTCCATAACCCTGTGGTGGATCACCTCTATGTGAGCTGCTCTGTGGTCCATAACCCTGTGGTGGATCACCTCTATGTGAGCTGCTCTGTGGTCCATAACCCTGTGGTGGATCACCTCTATGTGAGCTGCTCTGTGGTCCATAACCCTGTGGTGGATCACCTCTATGTGAGCTGCTCTGTGGTCCATAACCCTGTGGTGGATCACCTCTATGTGAGCTGCTCTGTGGTCCATAACCCTGTGGTGGATCACCTCTATGTGAGCTGCTCTGTGGTCCATAACCCTGTGGTGGATCACCTATATGTGAGCTGCTCTGTGGTCCATAACCCTGTGGTGGATCACCTCTATGTGAGGTGCTCTCTGGTCCATAACCCCGTGGTGGATCACCTATATGTGAGCTGCTCTCTGGTCCATAACCCCGTGGTGGATCACCTCTATGTGAGGTGCTCTGTGGTCCATAACCCCGTGGTGGATCACCTCTATGTGAGCTGCTCTCTGGCAGCAGGACTCAGGCTTTACCGCCGTGTCCCAGCGTCGCCTTCCCAAGCAGACGGTTGGTGTCATGTCCAATGAGCCGAGCTGCAGCTTCCCCTCAGCCTCCCTGTGGACGCTAACTGTGTTTGAGCGCTGCAGATTACAGAGCGTGAGCCGCCGGAGCACCAGAGGAGGTCCAGGTGGCTGTGGAGCGTTCTGAGATTAGCTCCAGTCTCCCTGAAGGGAGCAGAGACCTGGATCAACATGGTAATTGATTGAGGAGGTGATCCTTTGCTTGCTTGATAAGAAACCTAACATAAGTGCTGTTGGGTCAAACACTGGTCCAATCGTGTGACGAATGTTTTCAGGCCTTTAGTTCAACCATCAACTAATTCATTCAATTGATTTCATTTATTAGACCCTTTCTTTAATTGAATGCATGTATTAATCTGGAAGATCTCTTGTGTTTGTGAGATCCCCCAGAACCCACAACTATGGCCCAAAGGCCCAAAGGCTTATCCAAGATGGAGGGTCAGGCAACTAAAACACTTGGTCAAGGATCAAAAGATCACAAGCTCATTCCACCATTGAGGATCCAGGACAGCAAACAGCCGTGACTTTGAGTGTTTATCTCAGTGACGGAGCTGCGAGCCGATTGGCTGAAGCCGGACGGAGTGAACGAGGCTGTGAGGTTGGACCGTGTCCGGATGGAGACTGGACCCGATCTGTAGCAGCACTCAGATGCTCGTCTCACTGCTTTGGTTTCTCTTGTGCTCTCTCAAACTTTTCCTCTGATCCCCCACTTCTAATCTCCACCCCACTCTTTCTCCTTCTCTCTCTCCTGACCTACACAGCCTTTGCATGTTGTAATCCCTCTGGCCTCTTTGGGTCAATCCCCTTGCTCCTCTAATCTCCGGGTGGCAGGATACCTGCACAGATTACAGCCTCGAGCTCCAACCTCTCACATAGTGTCTCTCACGTGCTCCTCTTCTTCTTCTTCCTCTTCTTCTTCTTCTTCTTCTTCTTCTTCTTCTTCTTCTTCTTCTTCTTCTTCTTCTTCTTCTTCTTCTTCTTCTTCTTCTTCTTCTTCTTCTTCTTCTTCTTCTTCTTCTTCTTCTTCATCTTGACTGCATTATATCACGCAGCTCCGCCCCATTAAGTGGTATTTCTTTCTTTTTTTTAACTACTTCTCATCACCTTTTATTAACCTCCCCCATTTTAATTACTTACAAACAATTGTTTGTTTCTAGTTTTCTGAAATGTTATGTTTAAGTATGCAAATGAGGCACTATTGGAAATCAATATGTGCTCATTTTCATTTCCAGAACAGAAACCTTAACATTGTCCTAGGCCAGGTTCAAACTTTCAAAGGTTTTTATGGGGGAATTGTATTTATATTTATCACTCCATGAAGCAAATGCTGTCAACAACTATAAAATAAAATATTTGTGTTTTAAAAAATAAAATGAATGATATAAAAACAAACCCCTCTGTAAAAACCTTCAGAATATGTAGAGAGGAATGTATTAGTGTAGTGTGTTTCTGAGAAACATATGTTTTGTAAAATGACATACATTTTGAAGACATTGCATGTGAATAGGGTAAATATTTTACTAATAGACATCACCATGAAACTTACATTAACACAATTACTTTTTGCTTTGCTTTACACGTTGTCTGAGGTGTTATGTTTAAATATGCTAATGAGGCATTATCTAATGGTATTTCCACCAGTCGGAAAAACAAACCGAAAAACACACACACACACACACACACACACACGGTGGCCCCTGGCTGTTCAGACACCTGTACCTGTGTATCAGACGTGATGCAAAGGGACACAGCTCAGACAGCTCAGACACCTGACACAGCTCCAGTTGATAGTCACACCCGGCACTTCAGTGTTTCGGGCGCATCCCATAATACTGCCTCCCTCCCCTCTGGCGTCCCGTCTGCCTCACGCCACTAACAGAAGGCTGCTCTCTAACTGTTCCTCTGACACAAACAGAGCTCCGTCTGCATCGGCCCTCAAACTGTGATGATCTGTCTTTTGTCTCTCACGTCCCTCTGAGGCAGATTAGCCGCTAATCTAGTTTTCTTTTCTGAAAATGAAACGACAGGAAGCTCGTCTCCTCTGCTGGAATCAAACGCTCTCTGGTTCCAGGAACAGAAGCTGACACTCTGATGGCTCTAGAGTCTAGAGATCTCCACCAAACAAAGCAGGGATTTATTCATTTGGTAGCATGTTTAACTTCAGTGGATCCAGACATACCAGGTACTCAGCCTGGCCGACAGCTGGAGTCAGAGGTCAGTGAGGAGATGAAATGATCAATAAACCGTTTATTCACAGAGAGTGAACCTCCCAGACCTCGAGGCATCCTCCAGAGTTCAGACATAAAGAGCACCTCTAAATATCTCAGGCCGATGGGTCCAGTAGCATGTGAGACAAGCTGCAGACACACACACACACACACACACACACACACACACACACACACACACACACACACACACACACACAAGACATGTGTCTAATGTGTGAGGCGTCTCTGAGGTCCATTCCCGATCTCCTGCATACATGGACGTGATGAATAAATAAATTAAATAACTGCAGTTTATTGGTCTGATAACTCAGCGATGGAAAGTCCTCCTCCTCCTCCTCCTCCTCCTCCTCCTCCTCCTTTAAATAAAAAATATTTCTGTGGTCTCAGAGTTTAATACTCATCTATTAAAGGAACATTATTAAGAACATGACCTGCGTGTTTACTCCCGCCTTTACACAAGTCGCTCTAGTTTGAGAAACAAGTAATATACGAGAATAGAGTCGGAATTTCATGAGATTAAAGTCATAATATATCATTTATATCTACGTGTCCCCCCCCCACACACACACATATGATGTTGAGAATGGCGTCTTCCTGGTTTAGGCATTTTCATTTTCACATCAAATTTATAGCGAAGGACATTTTGCTGGTAAGATATGAGGGGACACTGTACCATCCCAGGAAAATCTATTAATGCTGACGATAAAACTGAACATTGCTGAAATACATTTATATATAATTGATTTATTTCTTCCTTCAAGATCAGGGCCCTATTTCTCGTACCTGGTTTACTGAGTTAGCGGCTAACTGTCAGGATAAGATGACGTAGGTCAGGCTTTCTCGGTTTCTGAGGCAAGCTTAGATTAATCACCATAGCAACACATCCAAAAATGTAAACCTGCTCCCGGGCAGGCTTACTGAACTTCACTGGATAAGATGGACACTCCCACGGACAAAAAGGCATCTCACTTCCTCATTGATGAAGGAGCGATATTAGTTATATTAGTTTTATAGGGAGAGAGTTCTTCCAGATCTCCAGGATCCATCCTTCACATCATCATGACTTCCTGTACGCGGCGATATAGATTTTGCCGGCAAGAAATAATTTATTTAGAGAGCTTCTCGAGCCGCGGACACTGATCACCACAGACGCAGCTGATCGTCTCAGACACAGACTGTCAGCCGCTGCATGCCGCTGTTCTTAAGTTTAATTAGCTCTTAAGAAACTTATGGATGTGTTGAAAGCACTCATAACTATATGACAGTGTTATTAGTACACCATGCATATCATTATTGTAGAACATGATTAAGGTGATCGTGATGAGAATACAGAGAATCACACATAATTTATTTTCACTGCTTCAATTGATTGAATTTCTGATTATGAATAATGCATACATACTGATCCGCCCATACACATATTCAAACTCATATACACATATATAGTACATGATTCATACGTGCATACAGTACATATATCCTCAAAAGTATATATTTATTCGTAGATATAATCTGATTGATTTGGGTGATGAAGCACTTCAAATTAGCCGATACATTTTCTCAACACTGACGCATTTAACTTGTCTGATATATTTAGACGCTTATGTCTCTCAGAGGGGGCGGAGTTAAAGCTGCGTTCACGGCAACAATGTTGCAAAAACGTTGGAATATTCGCAACGCGTTTGCTGTGAATGACTACGGTACTGACTTCCTCATATGCCTTCATGATCATCTCCTGCTTCTCAGTAGAGATAAAAAGAGGTTCCTCTGAGTTTATTGTCATTGTACTGTTAGAACATGGTGGTGTCAGTGCTCCATTATTATCCTTCTGAAGAGGAGCGGCGCATTTATCAGATGACTGACGTCTGGCTAGAATTAACGAGACGTTTCAGCGCGGATCAGCCGTGAAGAAACCCAGATAGCCTGATGTCAATCATCTCGCTAATTTAAGCTGGAGATTAGGACATGTGCTTGACTTTGTTTAGCCAGGTACGAGACACAGGGCCCTGCCTGAATATTAACTGAACCAGTGTAGGGTAGGTAAGTTGTTGTAAAATGTGAATATCAACCTTTATTTCCACAGGAAGCCACACTGAGATCGAGACAATTCATGTTCAGAAAGTGTTGAAGTTTGAAGGAAACTGTATTTCACACATAATGCTTCCTGATATTACAGTGAAATCAGAGGACGGCAATGAACTTGAGATAAAAGATGCAATTTGAAAAGAAAAGTATGCATTTTCATTTTAGACCATGAATGAAATGAACTGTCTGTTTCCTAAACACGATTACATCAACAGCTGTTGTTTCATTCCCTGACGGTGCTTCTTACAGTGGTCTATTCTTGGGGTCACAGTGAGTCATGTCCGTTGCATCACGCTCAGTGGAGAGAGTCCCCGCTTTGCCTCATCATCACATCACAGACCACTTCTTCATCACTTTCAAATAAAGCCTCTATTTCTGAACAGTAACATGTGAGTCCACTTTTTGCTGCCGGACGTTCTTGTGGAAAAATCAATGGAACATTGTTTAAAAAAAAAAAAGACAATCCAAACTTTCTGCACACTATGTGACCTCATTCTGCAACGCCATTCATGCGCAGACAAATATGAATGAGATGCTCCTCCCCGGTTCGCCTGTGCATGACCGAGGAGGCTCCGATTCTGAACCAGTCATGTGTCAAATCGCATAGAAAGAGCTGGTTAAAACGTTGAAGCCACAGCTTTGACCACCACCTCACACGCTGCCGCTGGAGAGGTTTGTCCACCAAACACCACAATAATAATTACCCTCCACAGGCTCCAGCTTTCTCAGTGTCGGGGAAATGCACTGGGAACTAGCCAAACCTCTCATCATTGTTGTAAGTGACAAAGGATCCGCCCCCTCCCCAACATCTATTTGAGTCTGCCCATATAGTGGGAGCTCAAAACACCCCACTTGTGCACCGTCCATAGAGCACAAGAGGGACATTCCTGGGGCCTGAGCGAGGGAGATCCTCAGGATCCCCCCAACCAGAGCATGATCAAGTCTAATATATGTACTGGGTTAGTCAATAAGCATGGAGCAAACAAAGCATGATTAAGAGTGATATATGTACTGGGTTAGTCAATAAGCATGGAGCAACCAGAGCATGATCAAGAGTAATATATGTACTAGCGAGCCGCAACAGTTCCTCTGGGCTTGTACGTCCCTGTTATAGCGCTTTCCGTGCAACCTGTTGCTCTGGCAGGACAGAGGATTAAAGCCTAACTTCACACAGATTTACTTCAGTCCTTCAGCGTGCAATTACAGAAAGTGGTCATCCAGAAGGCCCACTTCCACCTGCCCTTAACTTCAGGGGGGAACCACAACACACTGCTGTCTCCACTCACCCCATTTGAACATCATCATTGTCAGCAGCAAAGTCTTCAGATTCAGGTGAACTTTCCCCAACTCCATGGTAGAGCCTGGATCTGCACGGGACCACAAGGGGATGTGGAGGACCGATGGAAGCAGAAGTGCTGGGCTCCTCCAGTAGTTACATTCTGCTGCTCACCGTGTTGCTGTTGCCCTGCGCTCAGAGGCTCGCATGCTGCTCACTGCCCATGTTGGCTGCTAGTGAGTGCAGCAGCGGCCCGGACAGACCGGCCTCCTCCCTCCTGAGTCTAATCAGCCGTGAGAGCAGAGAGGCGACGGGAAAACATGAGCTGGATTAACACCTGCTGATACGGAGGCTCATCCTCTCGGCTCCCGCTGGAACAGGAGCAACTTTCCGTGGTACATTACTCACAATGAGTTATAATCAGATCATCACACTTTATGATTATGTTATAAGCACTTGTGTAGGTCCGTAATTCTTTATAACAATAATCAAAACCTATTATAAAGCATTTTTAAATTAACTATATGATCACGTATGATAATATTTCCTCATAGATGTTCATCATTGACTTGTTTTTGTCGCGTCTCATAATGTCCATAGTTAATCTTTTGTGACTCAAAGTGGTCATTGTTTGCTCAGAGTGAAGATATAGATAGATACGACCCATTACAGGCTGCTTATGAGTCAGTGTTACTGGTTATTGTTTGCTTTAAGTAAAGTGAAAGAAAACCTATAAACCATGTTGTGAATGAATTTGTTTGTTTATCATTTGTTGTAACATATATATAAAGTAAGGTTGTTTTGTATGAGTTCAACAGTCAGTTGAGTCTTTAGAGCTTTTTTAGGGGGAACTTTGCATTAGTGAAATGTAAATAAACTAACTAATCTATCTATACATGTATAGATTTCTTTCACTTAATTGAAACCAAACAATGCCCTCCTATAATCATCTACATATATATATATATATATATATATATATATATATACATATATATATATATATATGTATATATATATATATATATATGTATATATATATATATATATATATATATATATATATATATATATATATACATATATATATATATATAATTACAATACAATATGATCCTTGCAAAAGACCAGCAGGTATAAAGTGTTTTCTTATAAAACATCATTCACATTTATAAGTGGTTTAAATATAAATATTCAGCTTCATGAGCAGATTATAACGCATTATAAATGTGTTTATAATGCATAATGGGCATAGAAAGTGTTACCAAAAGGAAAAGTGTAAAGGAAGGCATAAAGAGTTAAATCTGAACGCACACTGTGAACCTTTCTCTCCTCGAGACATAAAAGACACTTTCTAAATTACACAGCTCTTTTGGTGGACAGGAGCCATGTGTAATACTCCCAAATAAAACAGTTTGATAAGAACTGATAAAACGAACAAAATGAACTTGTGGTCAAAAAGAAGTAACGACAACACATATAATATGCAGTTCAGACAATCTGTGGTTTGGAGCAACAGGACGTCAGTTCCTTTGCTGATGTTCCTTCTCCTTGTGGTTTCTACAACCAGCGTCCACTTGTGAACGCACATCCTGGGTTGAACTGATTAGTTGACAGTAAACATTGAAAAATGCTTTCATAGGAATAAATTCTACAATTACTAAACATAATGCTTTTATAAAAAAGTGATAAGCGCCATCAGACATTCATTTAATCGTTATGCTCAGTGAACCCTCTGAAACCAGAGCGAGGTTGAGTTTACCTCTAGTTCCAGTCAACAAGACAAGACAATTAAGAAAACTGAAATCCTAATGACAACTTAAATCAACAATACCCATGTTTATTGTGTTGTGTGTTGTGATTTATTATGAATTGAATAATTTTGTATTGGATGCAAGTCTGGAATACAGTCACGTTAAATGATGCACACATCCATGTGTTCATTGTTTCCAGATCAAAAGCGTGTAATTCAGAATAAAATGAGTGTGTATTTGTGATTATCTCCACCGCTGCTGCAGCAAACTGCATACTATGTTGGGTGTCCAGTTATGGCTGCATGCCCAAGGACCTTTTGTGGTTGCAGTGACTCAAACTTTCTCGAAACACCACTCATTTCTTCTTTTATGCTGCCACTGACGGCCTTCTGACTTCTCACTCACTACTCAGGTCGGTACGCGCCGCTGGTGATAACACAGCTGAGTGCATCGCCGACCTCCGGCTGCTAATCTGCGGCCATAGGAACAGTGGGGAGACCATAGACTGTCTATGGGGAAAACAGTGTGCCCACTTTTGTTGTGTTTGGCTAACAGCTAACAGCTATCAGCTACCAGCTACCAGCTATCAGCTAAGAGCTAACAGTTAACAGCTATCAGCTAAGAGTTATCAGCTAAAAGCTATCAGATATTAACTATCAGCTAACAGCTAACATCTAACATCTAACATCTACCAGCTCTCAGCTAACAGCTATCAGCTATCAGCTATTAGCTAACAGCTAACAGCTATCAGCTAACAGAACTACTCACAGTGGAGTGCATCGCTGCTGCCTCACATGTAATCACCACGTCCCCCGCCTGATTCCAGCTCTGTTGGATGCCACTTTCTACTCTCGTCTGTCTGTCTTTGTAAACATGCAAAAAAGTATCTTTAGTAAAATAACTGCGTGGTTTTACAGGGGAGATGTCTGTGTTCAATCATATGATGGTTGTCTAGCTCAAGCCACGCTCTGCTGGTTATTCTGAACATGTGTTGAGTGACGTGTATGTTGATTAGGTTATTTAACACAACGTTGGTATTTCCCCTGTGAAGCAAGTCTAGATTATTTAAACCCAGTTTCCCTGTAACCCCTTAATATGCATCACCTTCACTGAAATATTACAGTTGAAGTACCTTATGAGTGTAAATGTGGGAGTAGTTTCTGTCTTTGTGTTCCTGACCGTTCATCCAGAATGAGCTGGGTAGAGGCTCCAGCTCAGACTGGACCACATGACCACTTTCTGAGTAAAAGAGTCAGAAAAATCCAAACTAATGGATGAAAAAAACAACAAAGAACACTAAAGCAGCATTTTAAAGACAGAATATCTGTCCAATGAAACACGTTCATTACATTCACAGTAACTATTTTAACTGAAGGCATGTTGGCCTAAATCCTTCGGGCGTCCTTGTGTGAGCCAATCAGCTGCTGGCGCTGTGCTAACCGGTGCAGTCCGGTGAATCCAGGACGGGTTTTAGTGTCTTCAGCAGCTTTAGTGGCTCCTTTGTAGCATGGAGCTTAGCAGTCAGACATCCATCACTTAGCCTGTTAGAGACTTGTTACCGCCCTTTACTCCCTCCACCCCCTCCCGAAACACCAGCTGTGCCTGACACCCAACAGCCCAACAGACAGATTTGCACCCATGAACTTTGTGTCACCTATAGTAACTGGCACATGATCAGGATATTGTGCAATTGTTGGGTAAATGTATGAATCATTATAAACTATAGACAGGCATTCAACCAGAAAATAGCACCGGGTTAAAAACCACCAAGGTCTTGATTGGTGTGACGCTTCAGGTACAAGTTAGAAGACAATAAAAAAGTGCTGCTTGTGTAATATTAGATGTGTGGCTCTGTGGACACCAACACACCGCACAGCAGCCGAGACCGGCTCTTAAGCTCTGGAACGCTGTCAACAATCATCTCTGTTTCAAGCATCATGAGGTAAACAGCGTTCACCTTCATGTCATCTACCAGGAATGTGTGATTTTGATTTGATTGGCCAAATTGTGGTCTACGATTTTGAAGCCTTGACTGTCGCCATCTTTGTTTTAGGCTGTCGCCATTCTTCTTCTTTTTTTTTTGCAAGTATGTACGACCAACATGTTACAATTAACTTTCATTAACTGTAAACACACTGTCAACAGGGTAAAAGTTATAAGATTAAAACAAGGACAACTCCATGGGAGCAACCTGGCAATCACAGTAAGCCCCGCCCCCAAAACATACCCTGCATTATCGTCTATTTTACACAAAATGGGAGCATACTTTAGTAAATTGATGTCATACCGTAATGAAGACTGAGGGAATAAATCAAGAGGCTTCTATACAACCAGAGGAGGCGCCCCCTGGTGGTCACTAGAGAGAATGCAGCTTTAACACATGAAGCATAGACTTCTATACAACCAGAGGAGGCGCCCCCTGGTGGTCACTAGAGAGAATGCAGCTTTAACACATGAAGCATAGACTTCTATACAACCAGAGGAGGCGCCCCCTGGTGGCCATAAGAATGAATGCAGCTTTAACACATGAAGCATAGACTTCTATACAACCAGAGGAGGCGCCCCCTGGTGGTCACTAGATAGAATGCAGCTTTAACACATAAAGCATAGACTTCTATACAACCAGAGGAGGCGCCCCCTGGTGGCCATAAGAATGAATGCAGGTTCACTCATTGACTTCACTTTCTGGAACCGAATGTTTTGCACCTGATTTCAACCGACTTTCTGAAAATAAGCACACAAAGAAACATGATTTCTACATTCTAAGAATATTAGCAGTACTGGAGCTAAAATAATAATGGTGGCCAAATCCAACGGGCTCATTCCCTTGGGAGCATGAATGTTTGACGTTTGACGGGAGGGGGACACGAGAGGATGGCTCAGTGTTTAAAGCTTACAACGTACGTAACAAGCGTACTACTGTTATCTAACAACTCAAACCACCATTTATTCCAAAACCAAGTAATATTGTTGCATAAGAAAACCTAAAAACTAAGTAAACCTACATTTTAAGTTTATTTTGAAAAGATACTGTTCAAGGTCGGGTTCATTTGTTGGTATCCATTGGTAGATTTGTTTTGCAGTAGAAAGAAAGACAAGGTACCAATTATGACACACATTTGACAAACAACACAGACAATAGATTAACAGGAAAAAAATACTTACGGCTCCACTAAATCACTAAAACCAGTCAAATAAAATGAATGAATGAAACAAGTAAGCGTTACTTTTGCAGCATCTGCTTTTATACCACTTTGCTCTACACCTTTGTTAATAAACCTCGGTCCAGAAGGAAGAAGATGAAACTCAATGTGCAAAAGGTTTGGAGTGATGATTTGAACTCGAGCCGGTTATCTGACTCCAGAGGGGAACGGAGAGCGTCAACGTTTTGCAGCGCAGGGCAGCTGATCTAGGGTCAGTTCCAGACACCCCAACATGTCCGTCCCTGCTACTGTTCTATCACAGAACAACTTCCAGAGCCGCGGTGAAACGTACCGTAACACGGATGTTCTTTCAGCACGCGAGGTGACACGAATGCAAGCTGTGCAAAAACACAGCATGAGACATGGCCGACGCAGCAGAGGGGAAAGGCCGCTGCAGCAAATCTGTTCTGTCCTTGAGAGGTTCCTCACTCTCTAATCAGCGATAGATACGGATGGAGTGGTGAACCGCACAAGCAGTGATCAGCCTGAATGGCAAGTTCACATCATCTATTAGTCACCATTATGTGCACTGGAAGACAACACTCCTGACATCTTTTAGGTCAGGAGCTATTTGGACCGGATCAGTCGGCTTTTTGGGGTCAGCGTTCTGAGTTTTCTGTTCACCACGATGAGCTCATCAGGACACGACACCCTGTGCATGTGTGCAGAACAGACTGTAAGCAGGGATATGTCCGTGCTCAGCTGAAAGCTCGTGCTTTTTCCTACTCGAGTGCACAAACTGTCAGAAGCACCTTCAATCTAATCCGAGTTCCTTCATGAATGAGCCAGCCGGTCGGGATGCTGATGTGACTGCCACCTCTGAAGCTCCTGAACCGCCTGAGCACGTTTACACGGTTCGTTATATATAGATTGAGCTGAACTGCTCGTCTCTTCAGATGTACTTGAGTACTGAGTTTATCAGAAATGTCAGCCAGCGTTCCAGTTTTAAAACCGGATCAAAGCTGTATTCATTCACTCCGGCGTAGGGGTCCACACTGGAGGCACCGGCGGTGTGTTGTGCCTGAGGCCCCTCGCAGCTCAATGTGTCTACCGGGATAGGAAGGCTTCCTGCTGGCGTCTGAGTGGAGGAGGGACCTGTCAATCATCTATTATAAAGTACAGCTTACCGCATTGACTTCTGTCCCTAAAAAAGGCCAACTGAGGCCGGTGAGAAAGTGGAAGGTGAGGCTGATTTGCCAGGTCGTGCGTCCATGACTTGGCAGACACAAAGAGGAGGCAGAGCAGTCACCCGCTTCCCCAGCATTCCAGCGTTAGCCGGAAGATTTGGACACGAGCCCAGAAATGTGAATTGTTCGGGAAAACAAAAGAATACATAATCTGACCGAAGCCTCGCCCTCATGGACGAACATTTTTGGTGAAGTGATGTACGTATGTATGACAAACTATTTAGCTTTTAGTTAGAGTTAGTCCAAACTGTTCAATTTACATTGTGTACACGATTGGTTTTTGGATTTTTAAAAGAATGCGGAGGTGAGGAGCTTTTGAAAACAGAGCTCATTTTGTCACACACACACACACACACACACACACACACACACACACACACACACACACACACACACACACACACACACACATTTATAAAAACCTGATTTTGTCTCCGTATGGAATGCACATGATTCCAGGGTCCTAAATATAGACAGTCAGGTACAATCTAGAGTAAAATGATCTGCTTATAAACGATACAACATTATAAATAAAGTATAACAAAATGTTTCATTTAAATGAATGATATCGTATTTTCTCTGGTATTTCTGTCACTTCCAGATATGATGTCGAGTCTCTACTTGATCATGTGACGAGATGATACGACACACGGTAGCTAGCTGCTAGTTAGTTGCTAGTTCCATTGTTGTTGTAAACAGCTGGTGGTCTTTCTTCAGTGTGTGAGTCCTGATTGATGAGTCCACAGTCCCCCATCAGCTGTTTGGCCTGGGGCCTGTTTCTCGTACCTGGCTTACTGAGTTAGCGGCTAACTGTCAGGATAAGATGACGTAGGTCAGGCTTTCTCGGTTTCTGAAGCAAGCTTAGATTAATCACCATAGCAACACAGACAAAAATGTAAAAAATGTGAACTTCACTGGATAAGCTGGACACTCCCACGGACAAAAAGGCAGCTCCCTTCCTCATCGATGAAGGAGCGATATTAGTTATATTAGTTTTATAGGGAGAGAGTTCTTCCAGATCTCCAGGATCCATCCTTTACATCATCATGACTTCCTGTACGCGGCGATATAGATTTTGCCGGCAAGAAATACTTTATTGAGAGAGCTTCTCGAGCCGCGGACATTGATCACCACAGACGCAGCTGATCGTCTCAGACACAGACTATCAGCCGCTGCATGCCGCTGTTCTTAAGGTTATTTAGCTCTTAAGAAACTTATGGATGTGTTGAAAGCATCATAATTATATGACAGTGTTATTAGTACACCATACATATCATTATTGTAGAACATGATTAAGGTGATCGTGATGAGAATACAGAGAATCACACATCATTTATTTTCACTGCTTCAATTGATTGAATTTCTGATTATGAATAAAACATACATACTGATCCGCCCATAACATATTCAAACTCATATACACATATATAATACATGATTCATACGTGCATACAGTACATATATCCTCAAAAGTATATATTTATTCGTAGATATAATCTGATTGATTTGGGTGATAAAGCACTTCAAATTAGCCGATACATTTTCTCAACACTGACGCATTTAACTTGTCTGATATATTTGGACGCTTATGTCTCTCAGAGGGGGCGGAGTTAAAGCTGCGTTCAAGGCAACAATGTTGCAAAAACGTTGGAATATTCGCAACGCGTTTGCTGTGAATGACTACGGTACTGACTTCCTCATATGCCTTCATGATCATCTCCTGCTTCTCAGTAGAGATAAAAAGAGGTTCCTCTGAGTTTATTGTCCATTGTACTGTTAGAACATGGTGGTGTCAGTGCTCCATTATTATCCTTCTGAAGAGGAGCGGCGCATTTATCAGATGACTGACGTCTGGCTAGAATGAACGAGACGTTTCAGCGCGGATCAGCCGTGAAGAAACCCAGATAGCCTGATGTCAATCATCTCGCTAATTTAAGCTGGAGATTAGGACATGTGCTTGACTTTGTTTAGCCAGGTACGAGAAACAGGGCCCTGGGAGAACACAATCAGACAACAAGACACAAATCATTTACTATGTGCACTGCTGCTGTAATCCTGCAATTTCCCCACTGTGGGACTATCAAAGGTTTATTTGATGTTATCATATCTTAATTCATCATTTCAACACTGGATAAGGAAGTGAAAATATTAACAGCTATATATGACATTTTTATTTGGAACTTATATTTTTTTTATTTTTAAAAGATTCTAAAATGTGTGTTTTAAAAAAAAAAAAGATAATAATAATAAAGGGTAGGTCTATAATTGTGGCCCTCCTGACTTCATAACGTTACATGCTATAAGTAATAATGCTCGTTATCGTGCGCCCCCTGGTGGTCATTGTTCTCCATCACAGAAAGCTACTGTACTCGTTCCTCTCTCGCGTGATTTAAATGTCTGAACTAAGTGGTGGGTTCACTGCAGACAGCAGATGGTGTGTTGGTTCCACTACACTTCCAGATAAACCACAATGACCAAACTCCCTGTCGGCGCTGTGGAACCAGCAGTGCGCGAGGCAGCGCTGTCACACACTTCTCACCGTTCCACATTGTCCGTGACACCGGAAGCTAGTTTACCTGTGCGCCAGGATCTAAAAAAAGCCCGCGGTGTTGTCTTACAGATGAATTAGGACCTATGAATAGATGTGCCAAGGCCTCTACCGTCTACAACGCAAGACTAATTATTGATTTGTCCTTATAGCAGACACATACGGACATAATGTAGTACTACCTTCATGAATATGTCCGTTTGTTTTAGGAGAATAATTAAATACTCGTATGCCCTCGCCTGTGAGACAGTGCTGAGGGTGAAGGCGGACCCGTAGGTCGGAAAGCGTTGCCATAATTTTCTGGTTTTCATGCTGTCAGAACAGAGCTGCTATCCTTCTTCACTACTACGCAAAAACTCCCCGCTTAGGAAATGAATACTGCATAAATGAAGACTACCGTTTTCCTACCATGGACACTATGCAATTCACAACGAACAGAATCAATTCCTCACATCATCGGGGTTAGCTAGCGTTAGCTGCGAAGCTAGGTTACTTGGACAATCCTTTCAACTTGCTTGCTGACAGGTTAGCTCACGACAGCTAACGTCGCTATGTGAACTAAGTAAGCCAGGAAAGTGGCGATAAAGAAACTCCCTGCAACGCTCTGGTTGGTGGACATTTTGAGTTAACATGTTTAAATGCAACTTAATTTGCTGGCGGTGGCGCGAACTGTCCGTTGGTTGCTCTGGATGTTAATTTGCCATTAAACTGTAGTGGTGTTACGTTACTTAGCTAACAGAAGTTGCTAGCTAGCCAGGTCGCTAAGTTCGCCTGAACGTGATTGACAGCACTTTACTACAGCTATTGGAGCTGTGTCGTAACCAAACCACAGGCCATTGAGCATACTATCCTCTACATATTCTCTCTGGCTACACGTCTGGGCTCATGGGACGATCACAAGCGCGTCTGTGATGAATTCATAATCATAACGCCGGAAACAACGTGACATATTGTGAATATGAAAGCGAGGGAACGGAGACACAAACATGACGGCACTGACCCGTCACCTGCAGATGTTTGGCAACTTGACTTGACAGGTGATTGACATGCTAATGCTGTTTAACATGGTCATTTTCATGTGTTTGTACGATGTGATGTTGCTGTGATGAATAGTTGTCATTAAGAGATTGTTCAAGAGATCGTTATGTAACACAGGAAAGGACACACCTTTATTATTATTATTATTATTATTATTATTATTATTAGTGTGGGCCATATTCAGAAAAATATAAGAAGTCAAAGGCCCAACAATGGTAAATGCATCATTTATACATCAGTTAAACTGCAAGAAAATTCATTTCACAACACTACCAAAGTGTTGTTTATTGCGCCCACATATTATAAAACATGTTCCTGTGTCTGCTGCTCTTACATTTAATTGAAAACAATGAACAAGTATTGGTTTCTGTTCATGTTCTTAGCGCCCACTTAATTAGAAGAGTACAATGCAAATATAAGATGTAAATCTGTCTGATATTAAGTTATAACACAAAGAACAGGGGGAAATGGTAACGTATCTGTTTCTGTGCCAATAGATGGAGACCGATAATTTCACTCAATTTAGTCCACGGCTAGTGTTTAAACTAGGATGTGCAATTTATTAGAAATATGCTCAAGTTATATTCTAGTTTATTTTGGAAATTTACCCTAAAAGCTGCAGTTGGCGTGCAGTTGTAAAGCATGCGGAAAGTACCGATGATCTACAGCTGCAAGATAATTATTCACTTCACGTATTGCATCTGCATTGTACATTTTTATGTGAGGAAATTGTCAGTTAAACAACATATTTACAGATTAGAATTGATTATAAACCAATCAATTACGATGTTATTTAAGTAAAAGTGACACCTCTTAAAGACGAGGCAAACGGAACATCTTTGGGTTTTTAACTTGGTCAGAACAAACATCACATTGGAATACCTCGAGTTATATATTGATCAGGTACTTGAGTCATCTTCTGCATGCGTAATGGCCTCCCCCTGCGCTGTTCCTGCAGGTGTTGCAGGGCGCTCTCATGTGCCCATGGAGAAGGCAGCCTTCGAGAGGTGGCTGGAGTCGGCCTCTGCCACTTTCCTTACTCTGAACGACCAGCAGCGTAACCAGTCTCTGGACCACCTCATCTCTCTGAGCGGCGCCGTGCAGCTGCGTCATCTGTCCAACGGCCTGGAGACGCTGCTGAAGCGGGACTTCCTGCGCCTCCTTCCCCTGGAGCTGGCCTTCTACCTGATCCACTGGCTGGATCCTGAGACGCTGCTCGTCTGCTGCCGGGTCTGCAAACAGTGGAATAAGGTGAATGCGGCGCTTCCTGACATCTGGTAAAGTAGTCATGGGGAGGTCTTCAATAATCAATCAGCTGTTTACGAGGAAAATCTGATTAGTTTAAACCAGCAGTGACTGATTTACAGCAACACATGTGCTGTAAATAACACAGAACCTGTTTATTTATGGCATTAAAAGCTGGACATCCATTATCTGGCAATTTAATAATAATAATACATTTTATTTAAGATGAGCTGTTGAAAACACACACTGACTGTACAAAGGAGATCAAATGGTGCACAGGTACCGTGTGTGTCTGTTCTTGTAGAGGCGAGGTATCGTGGTAACTTTACTTTAGTATTGAATGCCTGTCAGACTCGTATTCTTATTGTCCGCTCTGATTGGTCTGGTTGCTTGTCTTTCGTCATTTTGAGAACTGTGACTTCTTTTGTTAAATGAAGAAAGGTTTCTGTAGAAAAAGACGCCTGCATCTCATAATACAGCAAAAGTGTTTGGTATTTGTTAAGAAACTCAGGAATATTATAGAATATTACAGATTCACAGTTTGTTTTTATGCCAGTTGTCATAGGCATACAATGCAAAATTACATCGTATAATTTCCTGATCTTGTTCAGCATCTTTAACAAATGACTTTCACGTGTCGACACTTACTCAGCCAAACTGATACTGATTCTAATCATTAAGAACTGGTACACTATTATAGGCGGAGCCAGACTCTAAAAACAACGTAAAGAAACTAACAAGTAGTGGATAGCAGCTCCTTCCTGGTATTGGAAGTGCGTGTCATTCATCCACACCAGTGTCTGAAGTGTTCTAACGTGCTCGTCTCCTGTAGTTGATCAACTCGTGCACGGAGGTGTGGCAGGGCGTGTGTCGGGAGCTGGGCTGGAGGATCGACGAGTCCATTCAGGACGCGCCGCACTGGAAGGCGGTCTACCTGAAGGCCAAGCTGCGAATGGTGCAGCTGCAGGACCAGGAGGCCTTCGAGACGTCGTCCCTCATCGGCCACAGCGCCCGAGTCTACGCCCTCTACTACAAGGACGGCCTCCTCTGCACAGGTACTGTGGGCCCCTGGCTCTCTGCACAGGTACTGTGGGCCCCTGGCTCTCTGCACAGGTACTGTGGGCCCCTGGCTCTCTGCACAGGTACTGTGGGGTCTCTGGCTCTCTGCACAGGTACTGTGGGGTCCCTGGCTCTCTGCACAGGTACTGTGGGCCCCTGGCTCTCTGCACAGGTACTGTGGGCCCCTGGCTCTCTGCACAGGTACTGTGGGGTCCCTGGCTCTCTGCACAGGTACTGTGGGGTCTCTGGCTCTCTGCACAGGTACTGTGGGGTCTCTGGCTCTCTGCACAGGTACTGTGGGGTCCCTGGCTCTCTGCACAGGTACTGTGGGCCCCTGGCTCTCTGCACAGGTACTGTGGGCTTCTGGCTCTCTGCACAGGTACTGTGGGCCCCTGGCTCTCTGCACAGGTACTGTGGGCCCCTGGCTCTCTGCACAATGCTTTCCTACATGCCGTATCATTGATGGAGCCGATAACATTGGAGCCCGCTGGCTTTGATCCTGATGTAAATGCATCTCCTGGTTGGGGGAACGTTCTTCATTTGAAGCATTCTTCAGTTATTGTTGTGCATTCAAGTGTTTGGTTTGCCGGCAGCGAAGTGATGTCGGTTTCTCAGCTCAAAGTGTGAAAGGCATTTTGAACGTTTGCCTCATGGGATGAGCCTCTCTCCTGCTGCACTGGGCCTGAAGTTCCTCACAGATGAGCCTCAACCCAAACAGAGACCTGATCAGATCCAAACACCAGTGTGGGTGTTTTTAAAGTGCTGCTTAACTTTCTTAATATCTATAAGCGTCCCACTTTGATATGGAAACGTGCGCTCTTGGTCATTGGTCATCCCTCTCGTGTGTTCAGCACTGCTGTCTGAAGTCTGTTCCATACTACATACTAACTGCATACAGACTCCATACACTAAAAGAGAGAGGCTTGTTTGTAGTCATATGTTGCCGCTGTGAGCAGCTCCTCCGTCCCCTGTAGGGACAGTGGTGTGCATCCGCAGCACATGAGGACAGTTAGAAGGTCCTTCACTGCGTCACCTTTTCCAGTGAACATACGGACTCAAGCCTGCAGAGAATCGGTGTGAAGTTACACAAACGGAATGGATTTAATGGCTTTTGTCTCTGGAAACGCATCTGTGGAACACCAGTACCCACAAACATGCTGAACCGAGCCACGGGTCTACTTCCTTCACCACAAAATTACAAATCCTAAATGTGATTCACGCTCATTCATACGAGGGAATCTCAAGGGACCTCACGATGCACTACGATGGGATTATAACATTATTATTGATTCCTTCTTGAAGCATTAACATATTTGTTATCACTGTTTATCTAAACACTACATATTTCAGGATACATTTTTAATCCATCATAGCAGATAGAAACACAGTGGTTCCTGTAGCAGCATCCTCTCAGTGATCACAGAATAACAAACTGCCCTTATCCACAAATACAGAATAAAGACTTCTCTTCAAACTAGTCCTCCTGTTTTAACCAATGAGCTTTCAGCGCTCAGACAATAACAGCGCTTTCTGAAACGTGGTGAAACTATTCACAGTGATAAAGTACACAAGATGTGCACCACCATGTTACTACCTCATGACTCCATGACTTTAGCTCCGGTATCTTTCCAATCATTCCTGTGTGTGTTTGGTGCATCTGGACGCTCATCCTGTTGATCGTACTTGACCCTCGTCCAGAGCCGGTCTGACGGAGCGTCCGAGCTCCAAGCCGTAAAAACAGACGTCTTGTTCTGCAGGATCCGACGACCTCTCCGCCAAGCTGTGGGACGTGCGCACCGGGCAGTGCATCTACGGGATCCAGACGCACACCTGCGCCGCCGTGAAGTTCGATGAGCAGAAGCTGGTGACCGGGTCCTTTGACAACACTATTGCATGCTGGGAGTGGAGCTCGGGAGCTAAAATCCAGCAGTTCCGTGGCCACACAGGAGCAGGTTGGTTTAAACGTCTGTTGTGGGCTACTTGGAGTAATAATCAAAACTTTATTTCTACAGTTTTCAGTGTTCAAGTATGTATAAAAAAATACACGAGCAAAAATCTAAATCAGCCAAATGTGATACGACTAACAAATGTGTGACTGGTTTTGTGTTTGTTTCAGGTTAAGAAGTCTTAAAAGACATTGAACTTAAAATATGGCCTCAGATAGTTCTGAAATTATTAAACCAATCTTTCAGAAGTCCTAAAAATGCTCAGACATAAAAAGAAACATTTACACAGTTTTGTGAGAGACAGAAAATGTGCCAAGAAATGAGGCCAACAAACAGCTGCCCTCCTCCACGAGACAACACATCCTCGTCTGTTGTTGCAATTCACATTTGGGCAAAAGTGTCTCAAACCTGAAGCAAGTAATGTTTCTTCTGTTTTTTTGTTCATGATCTTTAACATTGTGGTTATTGTGACATTGGTCTCAGATGTCCTGCAGAGTGGCGTTAAAATACAAAGCTGTTGAAGCCGTATGAATCCTGTGCAAGCAGCCGTTTCCCAATCATTAGAGCATGACTTCATGTCATATTGTGACCTTCTGATGGCTGAGTGATGTTCTGCTCAGTCTTCAGTGTGGACTACAACGACGAGCTGGACGTGCTGGTCAGCGGCTCTGCAGACTTCACGGTGAAGGTCTGGGCTCTGGCCGCCGGCGCCTGCCTCAACACGCTGACCGGACACACGGAGTGGGTCACCAAGGTCAGCTGATGTTCTTCCTGCTTTCTTTAAATAACAGTTCAATACGTGCAACGCTCCCAGCTCCTTTGTTCTGGACGCGTTTACTGTCTGAGGAATATAATATATTTGATCAACGATATAATAATAAATCGATGAGATATATATATATATATATATATATATATATATATATATATATATATATATATATATATATATATATATATATGGCTAGAAGCAGAGATAACTTTGATCATCTATTTTACACAAATGGAATCATCATGTACAATAAAATTGAAGCTTTGTTTCGGTTGCTTTCTCTGAGGTAAGCCTCGAGGACCGTCGTAAATATGAAAATCTGATTATTACGACCTCTAGCCGCAATAAACGGTGTAGTTTTGGCGATTTCTTTTGTTGTTACTGAAAACAGGCTTTTCCATCCCGCCTTCAGGGTTCAGGGTTTGACTGACGGGTCTGCACCGAGTAGAAGTGGAAGCTACGGTTGATGCTTAGAATTCTAAATCAACATTTAAATGTAGCTTTCTTTTTTGATTCATTCTGTCTGAAGCTGCCGTTTGTGCAGCATCAGATAAAACCCCGGCTCCACTACCATTGATGGTATTATACCTTTTGTAGAACTAGACTCCAGTGGCGCCCGAGTAAGTTACTAATAACTTACAGAAACATTGCATGTTGTTTCTTTAAGTATTCATCAAAGAAAGTTGATTTTTAATAAAAAAATCTAATCAAATGTAATTTGATGAATCACTTTATTCAAATTGAGGATTTTCATACATTTCTTAGGGTGTTGGTGATTATATTACATATCGACAAACATTCAATGATCTCGGTCCATCAGTGAACCACGGGGCCGATGTGTTGTGACCGTGTTGTTCCTCTTCTCTCCACCAGGTGCTGCTCCAGAAAAGCGAGGTGGAGTCGATGGTGCACAGTCCCGGGGATCACATCCTCCTCAGCGCCGATAAGTATGAAATCAAGGTAACGCCGGTGAGGCACGTTCAGAGTAGAGGTCCATCTCTGCGCCTGAGTTCTGAGTGAGCTGCTCTCTGCAGGTCTGGCCTCTGGGCCGAGAGATCAACTGCACGTGTCTGAAGACGCTGTCGGTGTCGGAGGACCGCAGCATCGGCCTGCAGCCTCGCCTGCAGTTCGACGGGCGCCACATCGTCTGCAGCTCCGACCTCGGCGTGTACCAGTGGGACTTCGCCAGTTTTGAGGTTCTCAGGTAAAATACCGAATAGTGCGAGTTAAAAAAGACGCTTGTGTCATCATTCATAACGAGCTGCAGAGCTGCAGCGACGGTGTAGCCTGTTCAGAAGCTGAGTGAGGAGGAGCTGTGTAACTGGCTCTATCCCATAATATAAGCTGACATGAGGCTCAGTCTATTCAGCAATCTTATGACATCATTGTAGTTCTAAAACCCATGAATCAGGATCCAAAATAAACTTTAACGTTTCTGATTAAAACATTTACTGACCAGAAATACTATTACTATTGTCATCTTAGTCTCATATTTATAGTATATTATAGGAGTAATAATAGTACTAACTGTATACAGAAATATTATACATATATGTGTATGTATATAAATAAATATGAATTCAACTCTGTAGTGTAAAGTGCAAGAATAGTCATTTATGAAGGAGTCCGACACCATAAAAAGGAATTCACAATAACAATTGAAGGACAGAGTAATAATAGTTATGTATTTTTTTAGTTGAGTCTTTAGTTTCTTCTTGTTTGGATTTTCCTCTTCTTTTTTTTTTGTCGACAGAATCTTATTTAATACACAAATAATATTGAAAACCACACATGCAGGCAAAGGGAAGGATCCAGTGATTATAAAAACTCTAGATCTAGTTTTCTTATTGCTAATTAATCATTATATTAACTGTAATAAAGAAACAGTGAGACCACAAAATATATCACTGAATTATTCATCATACAGCACAGGCGGATGAGTTGTAACGTTTTGAGTAACTGGTGGTGATGAGGCTGAAATCAATCGGGATATTAATAAAACAAACACTGTGGTCAGGGTTCTTACGCTCATGGAACAGTCATGGAATTTTAAAATGGTTATTTTGAAGAAAAAAAAAATCCCCAAAATTTAGTAAAAGTCATGTAAATGTGTTATATTCATGTGTTCATGTAAATGTGTTATTTTCATGTGTTCATGTCGTTCATTTACGCTGAGTTTGAAATAATGAATATGCTTTAAAAGAAAGACTCAAAATATAAGCAGGCATACATACAGGCATCTATATAAATGTTTATTCTTTTAATCAAACTATTGTCTCATTCATTTGTGTCATTTAAGGTTTACTGTATGCTTTGTGTTCTCATTGTTAGTTTAAATACTACATTTACTCACTTTTTACTGTTTACACCCAGACTTCACTAAATGTTTGTAGTGGACATTTGGTTTAAAGTCCTGAGATGCACTGGTCAGAATGTGTGTGGACCCTGTGTGGTGTATTACGAGAAGAACGTGTTCCCTTCATTACCTTCAGGCTGCTTGTGTCATGTAAGATAAGAACATGTGAGATTCTAGTGTCCAGAGCTCCAGAAGTCTAAACCCAGGTGTTCCCCTCAGGGTGATCAAGACGCAGGACCCAGCTAACCTGTCCCTGCTCAGCTTCGGCGAGGTGTTCGCGCTCCTTTTCGACAACCACTTCCTGTACGTGATGGACCTGAGGACGGAGGCCATCTCGGGCCGCTGGCCTCTTCCGGCCTACAGGAAGTCCAAACGGGGGTCCAGCTTCCTGGCCGGCGTGACGTCCTGGCTCAACGGGCTGGACGGGGACAATGACTCTGGACTGGTGTTTGCCACCAGCATGCCGGACCATAGCATTCACTTAGTCCTGTGGAAGGAGAACGGATAGACGGCGGCGGCTCCGCCAGCCCGCGAGGACACGAGCCGCCGCCGCCGCCGCCACGCTCTGGAACACGAACCTTAACGGCCAACGAGTCACGCATGGACCAAAGCGTTTGGTCTCATCCTCCTGCACAGACATGAACATTCACACACGGACGGCAAACCTCACTTCCGATGGCGACGCTCCACTCGACGCTCGCTCCGGAGCAACCTGAACCCCCGTTGGTCTCCTGGTCTCGGGCGATGAAATAGTTTTTATGAAAGCCAAGAAATATCAGCGACGACTAAAATAAAAACAACGGGCAACAACGGAAAAAAAGGTTTTGCGATAAAAGTGTTCCTGATTTTTGACGTGTAAATCTCTGATCCGCTCGGCATCGCGTGAGGATATTCGTAGCTGCTGGAGGAGTCGGGTGACGCGAGGGTTCATGTAATTCACTGAATACGCTTTCCTGAGGCTCTACGTGTCGCCGTGAGGAATGTGATGTGCCTTTTCAGTTCATTCGATGTTCCAGACTAGAACTCTTCCAGAACTCCGGCTCACGGCAAACGGCCGCACTGTAAATCTTACTTTTACCTTGATTTATTTTTGTGTTCTTCATATTTAACAGTCCAAGATGTCTGTCATTTTATAGTTATCTACCTGACACGACTTGCTTTTACAAATCATTGACTGTGTGACACATCGAGTTTATTTTTCTAATGCACTGCACAGCAGAGGAAGTGAACTTGGCGAGCAGTTGGTTTCTGCGCAAAGAAATTCCCTTTTTTTTTTTTTAAGACGTGAGACTGAGATTTGACTGGAAGTTTTTTTTTTTCTGACGCAACTGAGTGTAATGTGACTTCACGTCTCTATTTGGTTTCTTGCTTTTCCGTCAGAAAGTGCTTTTCCCCCTGAAGGTTTCATTGACGTCTTCCTTCGATTTAGGCCACAGACTGAAATGTGCACTGAACCTCCTTCATGACCCTGTAGTTTCTCTTGTATACGGACTGTAACGATGTTTCTCACACGGATTATTGTACACAGCACATGTACAGACTGTTCGCAGGTTTAGGTTTTTTCAAATCTAATTAAAACACCACCAATATATTGTACTTTGTACTGTTGTCTGACCAATGCACCACATTACATCCTCCCACCAGCACTCCATTACAACTGAAAACACAGGAATACCATTTGTACATAAAGTGATGAATTGGAACGGGTCAGAGGCGTGAAATGGGACATCAAAGGGATTTGTCCTATCTCATAATAGTTAATTGCTTCAAGCGCCACACTGTTATTTCACTAAATCTATTATGGCACTGTCATGGCTCTTCGGTCTCCTGCATCAACCCACAATCAGCTTCAGTACTTTCAGTCCCTCAAATCAATAAATGCAGCAAATGCACCGAGTTGTCTGTATTTGGTCGAGCCATCGCTTTTAAAAATGTGAGTTAGCATCACGCTACGGTGTTTATGTGAGTCAGCATCATGCTACAGTGTTTATGTGACTCTGCATCATGCTACAGTGTTTATGTGACTCTGCATCATGCTACGGTGTTTATGTGAGTCAGCATCATGCTACGGTGTTTATGTGAGTCAGCATCATGCTACGGTGTTTATGTGAGTCAGCATCATGCTACGGTGTTTATAATAAGTCAGCATCATGCTACGGTGTTTATAATAAGTCAGCATCATGCTACGGTGTTTATGTGAGTCAGCATCATGCTACAGTGTTTATGTGACTCTGCATCATGCTACGGTGTTTATGTGAGTCAGCATCATGCTACGGTGTTTATGTGAGTCAGCATCATGCTACAGTGTTTATGTGAGTCAGCATCATGCTACAGTGTTTATGTGAGTCAGCATCATGCTACGGTGTTTATGTGAGTCAGCATCATGCTACGGTGTTTATGTGAGTCAGCATCATGCTACGGTGTTTATGTGAGTCAGCATCATGCTACGGTGTTTATAATAAGTCAGCATCATGCTACGGTGTTTATAATAAGTCAGCATCATGCTACGGTGTTTATGTGAGTCAGCATCATGCTACAGTGTTTATGTGACTCTGCATCATGCTACGGTGTTTATGTGAGTCAGCATCATGCTACAGTGTTTATGTGACTCTGCATCATGCTACGGTGTTTATGTGAGTCAGCATCATGCTACAGTGTTTATGTGAGTCAGCATCATGCTACAGTGTTTATGTGAGTCAGCATCATGCTATGGTGTTTATAATAAGTCAGCATCATGCTACAGTGTTTATGTGACTCTGCATCATGCTACGGTGTTTATGTGAGTCAGCATCATGCTATGGTGTTTATAATAAGTCAGCATCATGCTACCGTGTTTATGTGAGTTAGCATCATGCTACGGTGTTTATGTGAGTCAGCATCATGCTACGGTGTTTATGTGAGTCAGCATCATGCTACGGTGTTTATGTGAGTCAGCATCATGCTACGGTGTTTATAATAAGTCAGCATCATGCTACGGTATTTATGGGAGTCAGCATCATGCTACGGTGTTTATGTGAGTCAGCATCATGCTACGGTGTTTATAATAAGTCAGCATCATGCTACGGTGTTTATAATAAATCAGCATCATGCTACGGTGTTTATAATAAGTCAGCATCATGCTACGGTATTTATGGGAGTCAGCATCATGCTATGGTGTTTAGAATGTGAGTCAGCATCATGCTACGGTGTTTATAATAAGTCAGCATCATGCTACGGTGTTTATAATAAGTCAGCATCATGCTACGGTGTTTATGTGAGTTAGCATCATACTACGGTGTTTAGAATGAGTTAGCATCATGCTACATGTTTAGAATGTGAGTTAGCATCATGCTACTGTGTTTAGAATGTGGGTTAGCATCATGCTACGGTGTTTAGAAGGAGTTGGCATCATGCTACAGTGTTTAGAATGAGTTAGTATCATGCTACAGTGTTTATAATGTGTTAGCATCATGCTACAGTGTTTATAATGAGTTAGCCTCATGCTACGGTGTTTAGAATGAGTCTGCATCATGCTATGTGTTTAGAATGTGAGTTAGCATCATGCTATGGTGTTTAGAATGTGAGTCAGCATCAGCATCATGCTACGGTGTTTAGAATGTGAGTCAGCATCATGCTACGGTGTTTATAATGTGAGTTAGCATCATGCTACGGTGTTTAGAATGTGAGTCAGCATCATGCTACGGTGTTTATAATGTGAGTTAGCATCATGCTACGGTGTTTAGAATGTGAGTCAGCATCATGCTACGGTGTTTAGAATGTGAGTTAGCATCATGCTACGGTGTTTAGAAAGTTAGCATCATGCTACAGTGTTTAGATTGTGTGTTAGCATCATGCTACGTTGTTTAGAATGTGAGTCAGCATCATGCTACGTTTTTTAACCGCATTAGCAACGTGGGTTGAAGAACTGGTAAAACCGCTTTGAGTGGTCAGAAGACTAGAGAGGCGCTTTATAAATAAAAGTCAAGGGCACAGAGCTCCAGGGCCAGAAGCCTGTGAGGCTTCATCACCTGACCTCAGGGCCTCGGGTTGGGGCTCTGAGACCAAACCCAGCTGCAGGCCTTCATGTTTCAGTTTGGCTCCTTCATGTTGCACATCCCTAAATGACTACCATCGACACACTGTAGGTTTGTTTCAGGTATGTTCTGTCCGTGCGTTCTCCCAGAAGACTACCGGTGCGGTGCTGCAGTAGTACAGTACATTAGAGGCAACGTGAAGTCAACAACTCTCTGTACACATTTTTATTCCCAGTTCAATGTCTGAAGCTATAATACAGCAACACATATGGCATGGTAAGAAATAACTTATCAACATAATCACAGACTGATCATCACAAACCAGTGGTCGTCTTTTTTTCAGTTACAACACTAGAAATGTAGCACACGAGAAACACATGCAATGTCCCATAGAACACCATCCTCTTTCTGGTCTGAAGGGCTTTGCTGGCTCTCCATCCACTGATCTGCTTCAGACGCTCCACTCTCACCCGACCACAGAGAACCTCCAGCAGGACTAAAGGGCTCCAGGTACGTTGTCTGTGGTCACCAAATCCTTCCTCCTCCAGCTCACCTTGACACAACCCACCTGTCTGTGGATCCCACACTTCCTGACAGACCGGGGGCAGCCGGTGAGGGTTGGGAAAAGCTCATCCACCACCAGGACAACGGAACATGAGCTGCATGTTAGAGCACCTTTCTGACACCACTGTGGGAAAGGGGCCTCATCCACCCATTCAACTTGGGATCCAGGGTCTTTTGAGACCCTTTGACATGCGGACAAGAGGAGCTAAGCTTTCACACCGCTCACCATCCATCTCCTGAGCATCAGTACTGGTACCCGTCGTGACGTGTGCTTCTCCCTGTTCACCAACGACTACGTCAGGAGACTCGTCTGTTAGACTTCCCGATGCTGCAGACGACTCAAAGGTCCTCGGCCTCCGGACCAGTCTGCATACTGGTGGTTCAACAGCTGCCAGTTAGTCACAGCCCTGCAAGGCTCTGTGCTTAGACCAATTATATTCCCCTTACACATACATATATACATGCATCCTTTCGACAATATTTACATATTACATATATGTACATTATGTATGTATGTATATACACGGCCCCTTCCTTGACATGTTTTTGTATGTATTATTAATATAAAGTATCAGATCTCTCTGGAGGACAGTGTATGATCAAACTTATTAGGAAAGCATGACCACATTTCATCAGGATGCTCACATCTCGTCTTCTTTTTGTTCCTAAACCAAAACCTACGCTGAATGTTTCCATCCCAACATGAAGTCCAGAGTCATAACTCCAGTTCAAAGAAACGATAACATAAACACTCCTGATACTGTGGAGCTGAACGTGACATGCACAGATGATATTAGGACTGACTTTGACATCAGACTCTGGTGAAGACATCAAACAAAAGCACATGGTTCAACACGTTCAGCTGTTTATTTCATTCAACGTATTTACTGTCTTGTTACTCTTCAATTATCGTGAAATAAAAATAAAAAAAGTGACATATACTGTACAGTTTGTTTCCGCTCATCGAAAATGGGACGCAACAATGTCAATCAATGTGCAACAATAAAATAGTACAATAAACAAAAACACCGGCTCAGTCGTTCACAGGAGGAGTGGTGAGTTACATGGAGTGGCGGCTCACCCCCTAGTGGCGAGAGGAAGTACTGTCACAGAGGAAACGGGTTAGTGAGGTGTCACCCAGCCAGCCACTGGCCTCCATTGGTTTCCATTGGTTTTGAAAGTCCCTTCAAACTGGCTTGAGTTGTAATCCATCCACAGGTTCTGTATACTTCGTTACCTATGGAGCTGCAATACGCTTATACTGGCCAACTTATGGCAGTCCTTCATCCTCGGATAAACAAGTCTGTCATTGATTTTCCTCCCACACAGAATCCACTGAATGGAACCATAAAGACATTCAATTGACGTAAGCATATGATCTGTATTAAACAGGAATTGGCACCACTAATTATCTTCTGAAGCCTTCATCTGCAGACGGACAATAATACTGGAGAAACAATTATTCTACTTCAACAAAATCCTGCCTATTAAAAAGAGTCCACTTGTTTTAGTCGAGTACAATTAATGAAAGAGTTCTGAAAAACAACACAAAGAACATTCAACTCAAGAGATTTTTAACATGATTACACTTGACAATTATAGTCTTTCATGACTGTTTTTCAATATCTCTTGCCACCGTTGCGGTTGATAATATTACAAATGGCTGACAGTTACTAGGATTACAACAGGAAAACATTAGAAATATGGCATCTAGTAGTAAATGTTCAACTTCATTTACATTTTTTGAGTTCTACTCTTGAAGGATAATTTGTATTCAATACAACTTGGATCTTTCTTCTTGGCTTTGGTCTGAACATCAGATAATCAGTCAGGTTTGGGACAAAGCAGCAGACTTTGGGTTGGAAAAGTGAAGCCATAAGTGCCTTAAACTTGCATTCTCTCTCCTGACCACCAGGGGGCGACTCCTCTGGTTGTATAGAAGTCTATATAAATGACTCTACTTCTCTTGATGTATTCCCTCAGTAAACATTGTAAACATGAGTTTATGTCTCAATCTCTAGTTTCAAATCTTCTTCAATACAGCATGATGTTCATTTAGTAAGTTATGGTCATTTAGAGTCAAACAGACCATAAAGCAGGGGATGCTTTAGGGGCGGGGCTACAAGGTGATTGACACATTGTTTCATGGCAATGTCAGATCCTGGAGTTGTCAATGTTTTCATTTGACAACTGGTGCCAAAAAGAAGGAAACGCCCCAAAATCAAGATGGCGACGGACGAAAACAGTAGTCCACAAAATAATTGGTGGGTTTTATACACGGTTTATGGTAAAAGAAGCAGGAAGTGGATCTGACATTTTGCTGAATACATTAACCGTCCAACTTCATTTTCCAACGACAGTTTTTCTAACCTGGAGTTTTTTTCAACGTTTCTGATCCCCTGACTTGTGTTTCTTGACCCATCAGACTCGGCCTGAGCAGGAGGCAGTCGTCTAAATAAACCAGAAGGGATATGTAATCCCTCCTGGGCCTTCTGTCTGCCTCACGCTTTGTCCAAGTTCACCGTGCTTTTCCTCAAGACTGGCAGCAACTTCCAGAGGAGCGTAAAGGTGCTCGTGTAATTCATTGGCAGTGCATATCCGATGGTCGAAGAGCTTTAGATGAGTCTTATGACTTTTGGTTGGTTGGACAACACGTTGTGCAAACTAGTTAAAATCCAGCTTCACCCTTCTTTCTAGCTCTAACCTCTCATGCTTTATCTTAATCTTTTTAAATCTTTCACTTCCTGTGTTCCCTGATCTCAGTAATTAAACAATGTTGTTATTATCAATAATAGAAATGATTGCCAACCCTAGTCAGATCCAAGTTGTAATAAAGCAGAATTATCCAGACATTTTGCTTTTGAAGCAGGTTATTCAACAGTACAACGCTGATGGAGTCGTCCCTTATTCCAATGTCCTTCAGTTGGAGGTTAGGAGTCACGGTAAGTTTTAGGGTGGCTTCCCACCAACAGTCTCTGAGCAGCAGCTTCCTGCAGCAGGTGCTGAACAAAGATAAGGATCGTACCATTTCCCTTTGACGGCCAACTGTCAAAAAAATAAACTCTTTTACAAATAAATACAGTATTTACACACACGTGATTGTTGAAAGCTTGGTACTTCATTGTAAATTGCTTTAAATTCACTCCACTCTGGCATTGGGGTGAGGACAACAGCTGGCTCTCTTCTCACTACTGACTGTTTCATTCCATGGTGTTGATTTGTTCTGTAGAAAATAGGAATTCATCTTTTTGTAAACCTTGTTATGTACATCAGCCAACAAGAGGAATACCTGCGGAGGTGAACAAGTGAACGGATCCAGGGCTGCTGCTTCATTCGACCATATTGTTTCTGTACAACTACGAATTATGTTATTTTGGAATAATTTCAGTCCAGCTTCATGCCACAGGGCTGATGAAGACTCTTCTTCTTGTGTTTTCTTTGCTGCAGCTGCTCTTAACTGGTAATAATGAGACCTTCAAACAAGGTCACGTTGTTCACGCTCACGACTCACAAGCTTTTCCGATAGACCCCAGTTCAGAAGTGGGATGTGCGTTGATGTTGTTGTCTACTCTTACTCCGGATGTTGAAAGGCAGAACGTTGCAATGGCACTTTCACTAATTCAACCATTGGAACAAGAGGGGGAGTCTTTTTCAACGTTCTGTGTTAAACACCTGGGCACCATTTGAAGGCCTTATAACACTTGTCTGCCAACCGAAGACCAGCATCAGTCAGCTAACACTGTTGTCCACATCTGTGCACTGATCGTTTCACCAAACAGCAACCCAACATGGGCCAAAAGAAACCCCAACGTGCTCGCTCACATGTTAGCAGCTCGACAAATGACAGTGAACGATGAAGCTCAGAGAAAGTAACAAGAAACAACCTCACCAACCCTTCCATTGGCTGGATGCTTCCACAGACGACATTACATTTAGTCCTGGAGGAAGGAAGCCGGTGTGTTGGCGGTCACACGTCCAGTATGAACACTGGCAGATGCTTCTTGACTCCCACTTCAGTAGATACCATGAGATTCCATTATTTTGTCTATACTTCCCAAACAAATGGGTTTGGCACAACAATGTCCCGCTGAGGGAGGTCTGCTCTCATTCAAATGACATGAGGTTTGCTGGTATCTGTTGAAAGAATGGAACAGATATTTAGCACAAAAATAAGAAACAGGGAAAGCTGTTGGGGAAAGTGGGAAAAAATGAATACACCAAGCCACTCGTAGGTCTTTTTGAGAGGATACTCCATGTTTGTATCTCTAAGGGGAATAACTTGGATGCTTTTAAATACAAATTCAAAACCTTTGTAATGGTACACAGTGGAGAAATGTCTCTGTGGATTGTTCAAGTATTGATGGCAAGAACTTTGCAGACCATATATCTTATACTGTATATTTCCTTCACAATTAGTCCGTCTCCTCAGTGACCGTGCTGAACGTACCTGAGGTCTACTGCTCCTACAGGCCTCCTCCAGGTTTTTGTGCCAGATGATGGCTGAGAACCTGGATCCGGTCTGGAACTTGTAAACGTTGCCTGTGAAGGGACACAAACATCTGCGTGTGATCATCGGACGTTAAAGGACGGACACAGTTCACCAGCAGGATCTCTGTCGGTGGAGCGGAGCTGACCTTTGTCTGGGTCGTTGAGATGGAAGATGTTGGGTCTGGCCGGGTCATCTGGCAGCACCACCATACATCCAGTCACACACACCTTCTTACACGGGCTGGACTTGTACTGCGGCAAGCACAGGGTTACAGTAGCTCAGAGTCACAGCATAGATGCCACAACTATTATCCTTCTGATGTGGACGTCATTAGCACGCATTCAGATTGACAAAGGATGTGAAAACACAGCTGTACAGCTGTTTAGAACATTATTTCATACATGTAAATCAACCCTGAGCTGGTCTAGAAATCTCCTGGAGGAGCTGTAAGAGGGAAGTTGCGGCAGACATGAAACTCCCGAGGACCAAGTGTGTGGACCGTTCCATTGAGCCGGGTGTGAATAGAGCAGGTTGTTACTCACATGTTTCCTCTCAGAGGCCCTCAGTGCTTTCGCCCCGTAGAATGTCAGCGTTGATCCGGACAGAGCGATCCAAAACCTGGTCCACGATGACAACTGCAACGCACAGAGATACATGGTCACACGGGCGATGTTTTGAGGGGAAACCGAGCGGCGTAAGCCAGAGCGGCATCAAAGACCAGCGCACCTTGGGCTTCCGTCCCTCCTTCAGCAGTGTTTTCCTTCGCAGGGGTCCTTCCACAGTCACGCTGCTGGCCTCGCTGCATCCATAGCAGGAGTTTCCAGCAGAGGAGCTGAGGGGAGAAAAAGATGCAAGAGGGGTGAGTAAGAAACAGAAACAGATTTCTGACCAGTGTTAAGACACACAATGTGATGCTCTGTGCGGACAGCGATGGTTCGACAGTATGCAGGTTTTCATTTCCACCAAAGTGATGCCACTCGTTAGTATAGAAGAGGAACTAGTCCTTTAAGTCTATGTTATATTAAAAAGCACATCCTGCACTAATGTAAAGCTAAAAACCTCCTGTATTCCTGGGCCATTCAGTGCGAGTGTATTTCTGATTAGTTTGTGTCCAGATGGTAAGACAGCGCTGTTGGACCGTTGTGCGGTTTCACAGCCAGACATTCAAGCACGAATCACATGTCTGTGTCATAGAACATGTGTCAATTGTTATCATGAATGTCATTATAGAGATAGTGTGGTTAGTTGTGGTGTCTTTGTAGCCAATCAGCTCGTGTGGAGCTAACGGAGCAGCTAGGTGGCTATCATGCTAACAAACTAGCGTCGGGTGGCGGACTGGACTGGAATGAAACGATTATAGTGAGATCACACAACAGTGTATGACAATGACTTTAAGGTTGTTATTCTGACACTGGCAACCCGTTTCAGACGGATCAGCTCCGTATGGATGTACGGTTACCGGCTTCACGATAAAATTCCTTACGGACCGTTTAAAACTTCTAACTATTGTTAGCAGTGTACTGCTAGCGTAGCCCGGAGTGTGAGGTCGGTCGAGACAGGAAGAAAGCTTGACGACGAGTATGGAGTTAGCAGCAATGTTATGAATGTAGCAGTGCCGTGTGCGTGTGTGTGTGTGTGTGTGTGTGTGTGTGTGTGTGTGTGTGTGTGGTGTGTGGACTAGCTATTCTGCGGTCGGGGTCGACTCCTTCACAAGACTCCTCTGTACATATATGCTGTTGGGCTCGTTGCTATCACTCAAACGCAACACAGAATATATACTTTGTGTGTGAAGGAGATAAGAAAAAAAGAAAAAAGAAAATAAAAATATCTAAAAATAAAAACCTGATTTATTTTTTATTTATTGATTGCAAGGTATTGATACCTTCTTTTTTGGTATAGACTTAGACTACAATGAGTATCAATAACTTCTGGAACATCTCACCATTTTCCAATGCTTTAATTCATGTTTCTTTTGTTTCTTTTTTGTTACAGCTTACTGTAAAAGTCGGTTTACAAGCCGCTACTACCTTCGGTCAGTGTCCCCGTCTCCTGCTAGCTCTCCGCTAGCTCTCCTGCTAGCTCTCCTGCTAGCTCTCCTGCTAGCTCCCCGACAACCACCGAAGGTAGCTTGAGCCCTGGCAGCCAGTAGCAGCAGCGCTAGCTTGAGCTGCTGTTAGCTTGCTACAGCGGGGACACACACCGGAGGTCGGAGCGTCTTGTAGCCTGACTTTTACGGTATATAATTTTTCTAGCAGTGAAATAAAAAAAATCTGCAATTATATATATCTATACAGATATATATATATACATATAT
The DNA here is from genome assembly GCF_910589615.1 of Taurulus bubalis. Lineage (NCBI taxonomy): Eukaryota > Metazoa > Chordata > Actinopteri > Perciformes > Cottidae > Taurulus > Taurulus bubalis. The sequence goes on along the minus strand of NC_136607.1, from coordinate 1,675,610 downwards.
ATCTGTATAGATATATATATATATATATATTTAAGTCAGCCACTGTACTTGTAGCTCGGAGTAGCATGTACAACCCACAGTCAAATCTATTTGCTGAAAGCCGACTCCTGACTTCCAGCAGCATGCAGTGGAGGATGAGGTGAGATAAAACCTGTCTGGCTTCTGTTTCCCCATTAAGAAGAGCCCATTAAGAAGAGCCCATTCGTATTTAAAGGGAAGCGAACTCTTACGCTCCTACTGCCACTGTACCTGTAAACATAGCTGCGGCTCCGGGGGGAGTTGCGAAGCGGGACCCTCCAGTTGGGGCCCAGTGTTGCGTACATGCGGCCCCTGTTTGTCACACATTGTCACAGTCAGTCTCAGGCGCATGGACTTTACTTTTTGAAAAGCAGAAGTGTTCAATGTATCTCACGTCACCAGAGGAACCCAGAGCGTAAACTAAAGCACATCCAAACCATTCAACACACATGATCTGTTTTTAATCTGCCTCTCATGGATATATATGAAATGTGTATTGTCTGTTCTTGCTGGGACAAACATAGATATACAGTATGATTAACTTGACATATGGCGTTAGCAACATTCAAATACATTGATATTATAGGCTTAATGAATATGCAGCAGGCACAGATACATACTGGTGACAAATTCAAAGTCTTTTGATATTCTATATTTTGTATTAGTGAATGTGCGGTGCCAAATCCACACACACCGTCCTGCTGCCTCAAATACCCTCCAGAGCACCAACTGTGGATTAATCCGCAGCTGGAAATAGTCCCCAACTGTTTCCTCCTGTTTGTTTGATAAAAAGCCACGGAGACTCTGTTTTAGGGAATTACTGAGTCTTTATAAAAATGTTGCACTAAGACATTATTGGGTTAGTCTTTTCATGGGATAATTGTCGGGAAAAACTCAAATCAAACATTTAATATTGTCAGCCTCATTCTTCAACAGAACCCGTCTGCTGGCTTGCGATCACTTTGAGGTGGTGATGTTGTTTAAATGGGATGAACGCAGGCAGGAGGCAATCACTCTCGTCCTCAGCTTGATAGCTAAATACTTCAATAAAACACTTTAGTGCTAGGCTAGGCACACGTTACTTGTCATTTCAGAGTGATGATTGGATCTCACCTCTCCATTCCAGGTGACAGCTCCTCCCCAAAAGAGCTTTCACTGCTGCCTATCAGGGAAAACACAAGAGTTTTGTTTAATCTATACGTTAATAAGGTCAAGTAAGTCAACCCTGGCTAAGTTTCACACGGCACATGGACAGCGGTCTCCTGGGTTATATACAAATTACAGTGCACTACTTGTTGTAGGTGGAAGGACAAACAGCGGACACTGGTTGAAGGTCACTGAATGTCATCATGTAGAAACGCCTGCGCCGTGTAACGTACCTAAAGACAGCCCGTTGGACACAGACGTGCTCTGCGGGTCATTTCTGACCGGACTCTGGGACTCTAAGAAGCTGTCGTCCAGCAGGTGGCGTGCTTTCTCTGCGGGAAACGTGGCGCTCCGGCTCTCCGACATGCCGTACTGACACATCATGCTGGACACAACGGGACAACAGGTGTTACTATGCGTTCCACACTTTCCATTGAAGGTCAGGTTATTGTTTCTGTTCACATCATAGGACCCATTAATATAGTGTTTTGCTAAATGGAACATTATTACCACTTCAGTAACCTGGAAGTTATCGCTGCTCTGCATGTATCGATACATAAATAGTTATAATCAGTATTGCTTAGCTGTGTTTTGTTGCTTTTTGTTGCTCTCATGTACGGAATAGTGAATATTGCTGCTGTATTATTATCATTATTATTATATTGTTATTAATGATTGTTAGCGCCTGTCAAAACTACCGTTACAAAGTGCTTCACAACAAGGACAAAGAAAGAAAGCAGGAGAGCAATCAAATAAAACAGCTAAAAGTGAAGATAAAACAATGGATAAAAGTAAACATAAAAGAACAGATAAAATAAGTGACATATACAATAATTACAAAAAAAGCCAACTTGTAAAATTGAGTCTTCAAAGACATCTAAAAGAGGTCAGTGAGTTTTATATACTTAAATTCCTCAGGTATTATTCTACAAACACTTTGCTGGTTCCTGTTATGTTATGTATTATTCTGTGCAGTGACTAACAGATTCTTTATGAATGAAATGTCATTACAGAAAGAGATTATTTTTACAACTAAAGAGCATTGGCAGTTGATGAGGAAGTTCAGCACCTTGAGGTTCCTCAGGTTATTTAACACTTTTAAACGTGTGTGCTGGTTAGACTTCAACATGGATTCAGATGCTGTATGAATCCTGGACACACCTTTGGGGAAAGGCCTGTCACACTCACTTGTTTCCCAGACTGTGGCTCTTCCTGTGGTGAGCGGGAGGCGGGGTGGGGATCTGAGCCCCCACAGAGGCGTCGGGGCAGGTCGGCCGGCGGTTATACCTCCGAGAGGACGACACCTCAGACAGACCTGAAACACAGAAGACATCATCACTGCTACAGCACAGCTCCATTATTATTATTATAGATGAGGCGCCACCGTTATGCTGCTGATTAAAACAGACTAGTGCAGTGAGACTTGAAACTAGAGATTGAGACCATGAACTCATGTTTACAATGTTTACTGAGGGATTCATTTATATAGACTTCTATACAACCCGACGAGTCGCCCCCTGCTGGTCAGAATGCAGGTTTACGACCCTTCACTTGTCAGAATCGGTCCAACGCTGACAGTGGAACGTACCTAGAGCGTCAATGAAGCGCTGGGCCTCTGATCAGGCGTCGGTATTTGACGAGTTGGGAGTGAGAATGTCACCACGAGAGTGCCACAACATTATGGGATACAGGATTAGTTGAAATTGTACTTAAGTGGTGCAAACTTCCAAAACAATTAGAAATTACCCCAAAACTAATTGACACAGTAAACCTGCGGCCTCTGTGGCACTGCCTGCTTTGCAAGGTTGGTAATCCAGTGTCACAGAAAAGGTCTACAATAATCAGCTTTTCTTCAAAACTGCTTTCTATCAGATGAACAAGCGAGGCAGAGAATAATAAATACAAATGAACTAAGTAAACCGACTGTAGGGACACTGTCTACATGTTCTTGGTTAACAGGTCTGGCCACATAATGAATGCTATCATCAGTCCAGCCAGAGCTCTGCTCAACTTCTGGCAGGACTGCGTTGGATTGGTAAATTAAATCAGAGTTATCACGTGCATTATGTGGCGGTGGAACCTCTGAGTCACTCTCTGGAAACCCACTGGGGCCATTCAAGCAGCTAGACGTGACCAGTTTGGACCAGGCAGGAGAGTCTGTGTTCATCATGCTCAGCCTGGAATGATTCGGACTCGTACGAAGTCATTTCGTGGTGTTAAGTACCGTGAGCCTCAGAGGACAGCTGCGTGTGAGGGGAAGCAGATACATTCCCACAGATGATGTTCAATGGAATTCGTTCCAATTAGAATCTTTTCCAACGAACAAGAGGAAAATGTTGACTCATCTGCAATTTTGGAATCGTGAAACATATGTGGAAAAGTCGGCATTACAGAACACATGTGATGTGGCAGGCCTTAATGACTCTACTATTAGCTCATAAAGACACAGGCTGGTTTGGGTTGCTGCGGCTTGCTTCCTGCCCACTCAGCAGAATCACATCCTCATCTGAATACTCACTCCAAGTATGCAAATGTTATTCTCCTTTTCCACAAACAAATTCACCCGACACGTTCTCATTGCAGCTCTCTTTCTAACGTACCGGTGCCGTAAACAAGGAGTTAAACGTTGTGAATCGAAACAAAAAGCAGGTACGTCCACTTATGTTTAGGCAACAAAACCAACAAAGTACAACTTTAACTGTAATGTAATGTAAGTATGGAAAACATGCCCGAAACGTAACTAACGTAACTTTAAAATTGACCCGCCGCCGGTCTGGAACACATCTCCTGGTGGACATTCCTGTACCGATTTGAAAATGTACAATAATTTCAGGGGAGAAAAAGTGAATCAAAAATATTTAACGCTGATATTGAGTGAGATAAGAAATATTTCTTGGGAATATGACCAATGAAGCCAAAAGGGAGAAAATAACGATAAAAAATGATGCGCGAGATGAGAATAACTATCCCAGGCCGGTTTTATTGACAGACGAGTAGATTAGGGTTTCAACAGCCGTTCCATTTGGATCCAGCTCCACACTCTCAAAATACCCAGATCCGCCAACTTCCAAGGCTCACGAACCTATTATTATGTTTTTTTCGTCATTAGCAAAGAACTGTACAAAGAATCCAGTTAACGTTAGCAGACTTTTCCTCGTTGACTGACACTCAGCAGTCAAAATGACGTCGTCGGAGGCGTCGACTGCAGCTAACGGTACTTCCTCGATGAAAAGGCCAAACACACTCCTGGCTGTTGTCTTGTTAATGTGCTGCAGCAATTTGGTTGTCATTGTTAATCTACAAAAAAGAAGCAACAAGACTGGACTGGCAGGTTCAACAAAGCAGGGAGAAACAGAAAAGCTGTGATCTCACAACAGGAGCTGGACATTCTGACGCCAGCTCATCTCTAACATGTGTGCTTACTGCTGCTCAGACATCACACTACACTTTACTGAAGTCCTAAAGGCTGCGCTGCTTTCTATGGACTTGGATTCCACCTCAGGGCTTCCATTACTGGATCCCAGTCCGTTTTAATCCCGTAATTCATTGTATACACCGAGAGCGATTTGGCGTATCTGGCCTGGCTCTTCGTGGTTATAGACTCACCACTCCTAAATACTACAACATCAACATTTTCTGAAATACAAAGTACCTTGAAGCACTTGTTCTTGGCACCTGTTCTTGCTTTTCTCTCTTTATATATCACCTCTTGGCCAAATTATTTCGCAGTCATTACATTCATTTCCACTGCTATGCTGATGGTACTCAATTAGAGGCTTGCTTGTCTGCTGTGAAAGACTGGATGTTTAGTACTTCCCTGCTTCTAAACTCTGGTCATTGGCCCTGCTCGAACAACAGTTTGATCAAATAACAGACAACTGTGTGATATCTCAAAGTTTGAAAAGAATCTTGGTGTTGTGTTCGATTCAACCGTTTCTCTTTTCTAGTAGTACTAGAAGTCTTCAAATGGTTCAGAACTCTGCAGCTAGAATCGTTTAGCTTTTAACTTTAAGCCCCGTGGCACGTAGTTTCATGAGAAAACTACATTCCCCATAGGCATGCCCGGATGCGTTCTCCTCAGTCGGCTCCGCCGGTGCTGTCTGACGTGGTTTCAAGATCGTAAACAAAACAGGAGGACCGCTGGACCCGGAAGCGTGAGATGGCGGAAAAAACCAACAACTCTCGTTTTGGGAACTTTAAGGTACTAATAGTGGACTGGAAAGCATCTTGATTGCTTTGATAGACTCCTACAAGCCCGGACGGCTGCAGAGATGTCTTTAATAGTGAAATCCGATGTTGTAAAGGGTACTTATGAGGGGTTTTGTGAAACCTTAAGGGCGCCGTGAAAAGTTGACGGACTGACGGCGAGTCGTTGGAATGTACGTAAGTACATCAACTTTACGGTTACTTTTATTATTTTGTACAGTGCCGATGTCTTCTCAAAAGAGTTGCAGTATTGTAGAACTTTAAATGAAGTTAAACAACGATGTGGTTGTGGAGAAAATGAAGGAAACGTCAAAGGAAAAAAAAACAATTTTGTCGGGGGGAGAAATCCAGCGCTGGAGGGCTTGGTGCTGAAAAGGTTAACCACATCATACCAGTTTCAGCTTCCCTTCGTCAGACCAGACCAGATGGTGCTGGTGGTGACTTATGAAAGTGTAAATGGGCACACCCCTAACACCTGCCTGATCTCCTTATACCTTTATACCCAAAGCAGGACTCTTAGAATACAGGGCTTTGTCTGTCCACAGAGTGAAAAAGAAGTCCGCCGGCCAAAGGTCCTCATCCCTCCCTGCCCCCTTCCTTTGGGATAACCTCCTATGGAGGCATCAGGTTGTGCCTTAACTTTCAGTTAGTGAACTTTCTGAAAACCACTCTTTATCTGCATCCATGGTCCACAATACATGGGATATTAAAACAATGCAACACAACCATTCAAATGACATACAGCAGCACCACCAGAGGGGTTTCTCCTGTTAGATATGAACATCCTGTCACGTGGATGTTCTCTTGTGTTTGTCCTTGCACACATTCTGCTCCCCCATGTCATCCTACATGTACATGGAGAGAGTGAGTAAACCGGATTCTGTTTGGCAGTGTGTGACACTTGTTTATTCTGAATGAGCCAACAGGGGACCCAGCCAGAACAAGCCCTTTCTGCCATGTTATATAACTCCAAATGATTGTCTGACAAGCAAGAGGAGGAAAAATCTGCTGTTTTTATGCACCAATATAGTGCATTCAGAACGGCACGTTTGACATTCAGATGTTAGTGAGTGAAAGGCAAAAGGGACATTTTTCATCAGTTACATTCATATCTACGTTTAATGTGTACAAGGAGCATGTCTGCTGGACCTTTTACAATACTTTTTTAATGACTCCTAAAGCTGCAAAGTAACTAAGTACATGCACTCCAGTATACTGAGGCTCTTGCACAGCAAGTTTATTTGTTTTTCCACTTTATACTTTTGTCCCACTAAATGTCAGAGGCAAATATTACTTCACATCAGCTTATAAAATACGATGCATGGGGCGACTTCGGATATTTCGAGAATGCATGACTTTCTATAATCTAATTATATTTATTGTTTAAAGTTCGTTGGACCACGTTTAGACGAGGGTCAATTGATATTTTGGTATCATCCCCGTAAGGACCTCACCTCTGAAAGAGGGGAATGTGGGCACCAGCGCCGCTGTGGATGCTACGCTATTAAATGTCACGACGGAGTCACTTAAATGTCATATTTTTATTAAAATCGACTCATCATCATCATCACTACACTGCGATATCTAACCGAGCTGAATCCACAATGGCTGGAAGTGGAGGAAACCAGATCCAGGACGAGCGTTTATGGCCCAACTCCTCGGCCTGGAGGTCATATTCCACATTCCATAATACACGCATCACCTCGTCCATACATGGTCAGAGTTCACTACTTTCATGTCAGAAACCAGATCCTGCAACTAGCTTGATAATCTCGTGCCAATTTATCATAACAGGAAACATGGTGTGTCACAATGAGAAAAACACGTCTTAATAAGTCAAAATGGAGCCAAACCTGTCGTGTAATAGCTCAGACACATGTTTCCTTCCTGAATGACTCACTGATGCTGTTTATTATAGTGACTGCAGCCCGGTACACAGAGAGAGGCTTTTGTAATCAACATGCACTGACAGTTAAATATTTCCGTAATTTACTCCGGTCATTCCAGTGACAAGCACTTAAGACCGTCACTTTATAAAGATTAATACCACACCATTTCCTGAACCGTAAGCGCATGATTTCATGTGAAAAGCAGTAGAGGGGGAGTCGCAGGTCCTAACCATTACAAACACGTCCCAGCATGTGGCCGGCCGGTGAGACGTGAGTCTGTGCAAGAGGATCAATGTGTTCCTGAGGACGAGGCTGACATGCTGCTGCTGTTAGCGGCATCGTTAACTTACTCGATGACTTCATGCTCCGGTAAGGAAAACACATTTATTATACGAGTTCATTTATCAATGAATAAAGCTGTAAATAAAGCAGATTATTAGAAAACAAAACTGTTTTCCATCTATCCCCTCAGCTGTGTTTCCTCTGAGTCGGGCTCACTGACACATCTTTACAGATTAAACTAGATATGAAAACAGAACTCTGATGTAGTCACGCTCACAATTACATTAACGTATGAAGACAAAACACCACGTTCTCACGAATACAGAAGCTCCAGGGCCCTACGCTTCAAACAGGACCCCCGCGGCCCTCGAGTGTCAGCTTTGGATGGGGCCAAATATTGTTATAATGCAGCGTAGGAACTTATGAACACGGTGCTAGAAGTACTTCACTCAATCAAACAGTGGTTTCCTGGGTGAAAGTCTGTGTTTGTTTGACCCAACCATCCACCGGCCTCGCTCTCTCTGCTCTGGCCGTCTCATAAGGAAGCGGGAGGGATTGCATGGAGTTGGTTAAAAGCCTGGTGCGCCTCATACCGACCCTGAAGGCCACAGCATCAGACACCGATAAGTACTAGACGAGTTTGGAGTGAGAACTGGTTGATGAAGAGCAACAAGGTGCTTTTACTGTTCGAGTAGTTTATGACAAACACATATAATGACCATATACAAACTGATGACTCCATCTGGGTCTCATTAGAGCAGTGGCTCTCAAACTCTAGTGGAGCGCAGAGCTATTACAGGTGGGAAATGCAGAATATTTTTATTTCAAGACCTTTATTGAAAACATATATTACAAAAGTAAAGTCAGGAATAAATACATGGAGAAATGCCTGTTAAGAAATGTTTACGCTAAGCCGTTAACAGGTTACACTTGCTCGACCGCCCAGATTCTTGGCTTTTCTGCTGTTGTCTCTCAAAAGAAAATATAGATCTAAGCTCAACATTGAGCATGAATTGACAAATCGTGACCACGTTCAACAGTGTAAATGTGAACCGTTCCCAGCGAGAGGCGGGTCGTGTCCCACTGTGGACCCTTTTAATACCAGGAGTAAATGTCATCCGGTTCAGTCAGATCTCGATGCATTTCAATGCCAGGTGTAACAGGAGTATTTGATACCTTACGGTCTCTTTACACCAGAGTGTCAGTGAGCTATGAGTGGTTTGCATCTTGAGATTTTTCTCGTAATTATGAGAGTTTGTGAGAAAAGGTTCAGTGGGTTATCAGTCATCGCTATTTGAGAAGACAGAGGCATGATGGTGCTACCTGATCTAATTAGATTTTGTTATTTGTTAATTAATTATCTTCTGTCATCAAGTTACTCACAGAGTAGGGATGTGTGTATTTTTGCAGTACGGATGTCAAAACTCAAGTAATTGTTCACACTCACTCTCTTGTCGTCTACCTGACAAGAGGCATTGTTAAAACTTACATTTAATGACCCGGCAAGTTTGAATCTTGTTGTATTTTGTTGAATTGTTATGTCTGCCTGCATTAACAATTATGGGCCGGTGTGTAAGAGCCAAATGTGGTGATGCAACTGTTAATATATATGTACACTGGGTGGCGCTGTTCTGTGGTCCTGTGACTGTATTGCTTCTAACAACCTAGCGTTAATTAATGGCACCAAGGGTTTATGTGAAGAGAATAAAACTAGATGATACATCACAACGTGTCCGTGGATCATTTTTCCGATCAAAGGAAACACAATTGAGGCACAACAAGAGCGCGTCAGCCAGATCGATCCAGAGGGGAAAACACCGCAGTAGCCCAAGTATCAGACTCCTTTCACGTTAGTCATGGCTCCTTCAAATTACCCGAACTCGATGAGTTATGAGATATTACGAGATGGGTGTATCCTTTTCTTTTGTGAATGCATTGCGCTTCTGTAAATTTCCACTCGCATGTGCAGCAAAGTGCAGACAGTCAGCCGCTGCAGCACCAGCAGGCCGAGGAGGGAAAGACCCGGCAGAGCGAGTGAGGAGGGGAATGCGATCGGCTTTCATCCCTAACAGATCATTTCAATAGACGGATCCTTCAGATCATCTCTGCTTACTCTGATTATCAAATGATGTCAATCTCTTCCCTATACAAATGTTAGACACAAAAGAAGAAGATAAGTGGGAAGCAGCTCAGGTTCGTTTAGTTTTTTATTAATAATTGACTATTATTATTATAAATTATTACTCGCATGATTAAGCAATCATCTAAATTGTTACGGTTTTAACTCGTCTGTTAACTAATGCTCTAATGATTTCAGTGTGGATTTCTTGGGCATACTCCAGCAGATGAAAGCAGGGCTCGCACACAGCGCCGCTCTCATGTGGTTCTGGGCTCATCCCTCTTCATTACCCTGACCTACATCAAGCTGCTGGCTTGTTCTCACTGCATTACATCACCAGCCCACTCACATGAACCCCTCCTCACCCCGGCACTGCACAAGGAGAAGAGAGGAAGTGGACTGGTCCTCTGCAACGTGTCCTCCTGCAACTCTTCCCTCGGTTCTGGCCCAAAGGGGTCGGATCAGTCTCAGTTTTAATGAATGCACCCAGAAGGATTCACAGATCGACTGAATTGTGATTTATATATATATATATATATATATATATATATATATATATATATATATATATATATATCCACAAATAAATGCGTTCAACCACCAAAGCTAGTTAGCTGTCTGACTTTATTTCCCCTTTCCACTCCGTTCCTTACCCGAGTAATAATAAGAGAATGGAGACATCTGGTTATGGACATGTGGTTCTCTGGATTGTTCCATGCGTATACTACTCATATTAATAATGTATGTCATATTCATGTAATGTGCTGTAACTCTGTTACGCTGTTCATTCTGGTCACATGACATCTATTCTTCTGTCCATCAGGAGAGGGATCCTCCTCTGTTGCTCTCCTGAAGGTTCTTCCTGTTTTCCCTGTGAAAGGGTTTTTACTGTCTTTATTTGGGGAGTTGTTCCTGATTCGATGTGAGGTCCCGGGACAGGATGTTATGTTACAGACTGTAAACTCCTCCGAGGCAAATTCATAATTTTGGGTGATGCCAAATAAACTGAATTGAATCTGATTGGCTACAGATAAACTTACTTTTCTAATAAAAGCAATTAGGGGATATTAGTGGTTTTCTATTTCTACATTTATTTAAAACAAGACATGCCTATGTGTGCATCAGAAATACACTTGTGAATCAATTTTTTTTAATACATGGATTTTGAAGCATTGAAAACCAAAAAATGGGGCATTCATTGATGCAGAGACTGATCTGACAGCATACTGGCATGTCTGCACATTTCCATATGCAGCTGTGTGTTAACGGCAGCCTCCTCACCTCCATGCCCATGAGACAGAGAGGTGAGGGAGGATGCAGGAAATGATGGAAATGATTGTTAGTGCCCTCAGGACAGCCAGCTCATTCTCTGATGTTTTCTTTTCCAACCCAATCAAAAAAGAATCAATCAGGTATCAATACGGAAACCTGCTGAAACCAACTCAACCTGCAGAAAGCTATGGGTAATCATTGACCCTTCTGCTGGGGTCTGAACACTGCTCTACACGCATGGCCGAATCAAACAGCTCCTCTTCTTTATGCTCATTACAGGGCAGATCATAGCATCTACATGTGTATAGAGACCGTGTTGATCTCCGTCCTTTCAAACAGAGACTTAACTGTTACTGTTGGTGCCTCTGAACTGTTCTAGGTCCCTCTTCTAGTCTGTATTGACATGATTCATGCTACATGCCCAATAATACATAATCTTAACTTTCATCACTATGCAGATGATACACAACTCTATGCATCTGTAAATAAAGGAATAGGAACGTTTTTGTTTGTTTTAGGGACAGTGCTGCTACTCAGTCCTACTCAGGAGATGGGTGATTGATAGGCTACATTCTGAATCTAAAATCTCTTGTCACAAGCAATACATCTCCTGTACTAGTTTGATTGATCAATTGGAAATACAGTGGCAGTTTTACAGGGAATACGTTGATCTATTTCTGGGTCAGGCACTGTAACATCTGAGCATCTTATCGTCACTATGAGGCAGACAAGCAATCAGGCAGACACTCTAGGAAGTCATTGTTTCTGGTACAAATGGTTAAAAATGAATTTTACGTTTTTAAAAGTTAAACAAATGAGATTCAACATGTTAATTAGTGAGCTTTAGAGTTGCTGAGTTTGTCACCTTTGGACAGAGCTAGCTGTGCTTTTCAGTCTTTGTTAAGCTCAGCTAAGATAATCGCCTGAATACTGTAGCTTCACACTTAGTGTACAGACATGAGATGGTTAACATGAGGTTACATTATTGACACAAACATGCTCCTAGCAACTGCTACCAAAAGCTTCTGTGTATACATTCACGCATAATTTCAAACGCAATAATGAATTGAAAACAAAACTTCACTCCAATAATCAGACTTGGATTTGCTGGAACTTTGATGAGCAACACCAGTCCTGTATACCTCTGACTTCAGCGAAAACTCAGAGTCATGCCACCTGCCCAACTTCTGATGATTCGGCCTCAGTTGGGTGTATCAGTCAGCAGGAGAAGGAATACGGAGGTCTGGTGGATAACATTGCAGGGAGGTGGGGATTGAACCATCTGCAGCTGAACATTAGCAAACCGAACAAGCTGATTGTGAAGTTCCACAGGACCAAGCCTCCTCTGAGCCCTGTATCCATCCAGGGGCCGAATTAGGGACAATGTTGATCTCCTGGTACACTGCAGGAAGTACCACGCAGTGCTGGAAACACAGAGGTCCTCTACTACATCTGCACCAGGATGCTGGACATGTTCTACCATCACCACAAGCTGGTTTAAAAGACCCAGTGACTGCAGGAGGAAAAGAACAACGTCTCCCAGACTCTCCATCACAAGCTGGTTGAGGTCTTCAGCCAACGACTCACCTCCAACTGCTATATCTTCCCTAACTTAAGATCTGAGCACAATATATCTTGTTAACTTTTATAAATATACAGTATCTATCCAATGTTTTTTAACATCCCATAACTCTAGATATCTATCGCAAAAGTCGGGTTACGAGCCGCTACTACCTTCGGTCAGTGTCCCTGTTAGCTCCCCGCTGTAGCCAGCTGGGGCTCCTGCTAGCCCTCGTCACTTCCCCGCTAACTTTCGCTAGCTCCCCTCCTGAAGCTCCTCACAGCTACTTCTCCTGAAGTTAGCTCTCCGCTAACTTCCGCTAGCTCCCCAAAAAACCACCGAAGGTAGCGGGACCAGACTCGACACCCGACTTGGGCAGAGGGGACGCGGGCAGTAGCAGCAGCAGCTCTAGCTAGCAGCAGTGCTAGCTAGAGCTGCTCCTAGCTTGCTACATCGGGGACACTGACCGGAGGTAGGAGCGGCTTGTAACCCGACTTTTACGATACATCTAATGTATCATATTGTCATTTAGATAACTCAAACTGTGGTTGGTTTTCCTCCTCAACTTAATGTTCTATATTGTGAAATATGCTACAGTTCATGGGTAATAATAACTGTATTTATGAATAAGTGAAGCTACATACGATTTACTGTTTATGGTGTAATGGGGTCCTGAAATATTTATAATTTAGTGATCCTAATAAAAAAAGCTAAATAAGTAATTCAAATAAACACCTGATATTCAAACCACTGGAGGACTTTTCCCCCAGTGTCACCACCGGTGTGTCTTACCTGCCAGGTCTTCTTTAGAAGAGGCGATGCGAGGGGAGCTGTTGCCAGGTTCAAGCTTCAGAGACAGCCTGCAACACAAGACCACCATCAGCTGCTGCTCCTAGACAGAAACCTCACACACTCGCTGCTGTGCGGTTTCATTACAGAGTTAATCGGTCAGTAAATGATGCAGAAGTATGAGCATCAACTTTGTCTTTGAACCGCAAACAGTTTATCTAAAAATGCCACAGAGCCAATTGCAGAGCTTTTTACCACGGCTTTATTTATTTCCCCCAGAGGATTGAATACAGATCACTGGGCTTTGCTCAACTAAGCAATGAGGTTTCCGCTGTTTTTATCATCTGTTGATGTAGAAGGTGGGTTGGGAAAGGGAACACATGGCGCAGTCACTTGGATCGATAAGATTTACAGCGATAAAGGGAGGTTGTAATCGAAAGACAGGACTTTGTGGTTAAATCTTGGCTTCAAGCCAGTCAAGCTGCCAGTTTTAGGCTGAAATAAACTCTGAATGGAGCATAAAGACTGGGCTGGAAGCTTCTAACAGGCGGTCTCCACAGGAGGCGTTACACTATAAAGCAGATCAATGACCCCAAGCACGGATTTAAGCATCAAGTCGATTTCTTCTGTGTTTTTAATCCACGGAAGCACAGTGATTGTGTATTGGGCTCTGAGCGCTGCCAGAACCGTGGTGGCCTACACTCAATACGGAGCCTGAACACATCCTCTGGAAATCTGCTGGAAGACTGAAGAGGACTGAAGCTACAGGCTGTGAATGAATGAATGTATGAATATATACTTTATTAATCCCCAAGGGGAAATTTGGTGTTGAGTAGCAGCAATTTACAGATACAAAAATAAGATATAAAAATGCAGGGATGAAATATATATACAATAATACTAATAAATTAAATTAAATTAAAAAAAATAGCTGGGATGAAAGAAAAAAGTATAGTATTAATTTAGGAATTAAATTAAACTTAAACAGTAGAAAAGTGCATGTATGTATGTGTATATTAAGTGTGTGAGGTGTAAATAAACACTGAGTGATACAATAATGTAAATGTGTGTGTGTGTCATATATATATATATATATATATATATATATATATATATAGACACACACACGTACATACATACATATACACATACAGTTATTTGTTTCTTCTAAAAAGGTTGGGAGAATTTTGTCAATCAATCCAGGCAGAAAAAGGTAAAGTTGGATCACGCCGTCATCACGATGCCAACTGCAAATCGGGAGTTTAGAAAGTGCTCTGCTTGCATATGAAAACTGTATTTTGCTCCTTGGTAAATAGGACTTTACCGCATATGGAAAGCGTTTATTGAAACACGATGGGTGGAAGGAACCGCGGGTAAAATTAATCATGAATTACTCAGAGTGGGTTTGCTTGTGTTCATGAGCGTCTGTATAGAGAGCCGTTTCCTCAGAAGAACACGTGTCCACACTACGTCATGCAATCAGCCCGCTCTGCGTGCATCGGTTCTCCCTCTCTAACCTGGAGGCTCTGTGACCGTCTCACCACACACACATTAATGTATTCACTTAGTGGGAGAAGCTTGTCAATGCATTTAGAGTTAAACTGCTCGGGCCAGCTATTGTTTCTGTGCACTCGCTTCTAAGGGGCCAAAGATATTATGTGAGCTACATGTGTGTCAAAAACAATGAACAGAGTCATAACTCAAGATGGAGAAAATGCACACTTCCAGACTTTTCTTAGAAAAAAAGAAGAAAAACTTCCAAACTTGCCTGAGAACCCTGGTTGAATGTGTTCAACATCAGCAGTACCAATGCTGTCTCAGTTGTTAAACCCTTTTGCATTAACATCTAATACTGATAAGAATACAAGTTCACGTCAAATCCATCATGGTTGGGAATTTTAGTCGCATCATAAAAGGTTTCCATCTTATCGACGCGGGTCAATCTTTCCACTGCATCCCGTCTCTCAGAGGAAACCGATGCAACACCTCGCTTTGCTTTACAGCTTCACAGCTGACTCCGGATTCAACACTTCACTGACCGACAGCTGACGACGACTACGGCAGTCTGGGGACTCTCTCTCACACACACACACACACACACACACACAGCAGAAAAAACCCTCACACATTCCGAGTAAAGTGTGTTTCCTCTCGGACTGGTCTCTGTGTGTGTGTGTGTGTGTGTGTGTGTGTGTGTGTGTGTGTGTGTGTGTGTGTGTGTGTGTGTGTGTGTGTGTGCGTGTGTGTGTGTGTGTGTGTGTGTGTGTTGCCCGTCCTACAGCTCCCATGGGCTTTTTGTCTTTCACCTCGTGCACATTTTAAACTGCAAGGCCACTTTTCTTTCCTCACACAAGCTGGATAACAGACGTTGGTGACGCCGTGCATCAGGTAGATGTATCCTAAATGATCTTAAATTGTAAAAAAGACAGTTTTTGTGTCTTCTAATTGTTCTTATATTTAAGTACTTATTATTATTATTACATTTCAAGTCCCATCCATTACGAGCTCCTGAGTGAGTGAATGGACATAAATGCACAATATTACATTAATATTCACGCCGTTAGCATTGTTGTACGTCGGCACAGTAAACTAGGACTAACACCTCGTGGCTACACTCGTGCAGCATAGATCCATGTCTGTCCAAAATGTTCTCACTTAGTCATTTTATCATATCAGACGTTTGTGTGAAATTGTCATAATTTTTGAGTTATGGCCAAAAACGTTTCTTGTGAGGTCACAGTGACCTTTGACTTTTGACAACCACATTCTAAATCAGTTCATTCTTAAACTGTAGATGTTTAATAATAATAGTCCCGCAGTGGAGACATTTTATAAACATCATATTACATATTTTACATACATATATGACATGTTTGGTCTCTGCATTTGAACCTGCTGCAACTGTGGGTTCAGTGTGTTGGACCTGTGAACTATGAGGAGACCAGGGATTGAACCGACAACCTTGTGGCTTCAGGACCACCAATCCTGCACTAGCCATAAATTAATAGTCACATAAGTCAGAGTGAGTTTATATCAATAAGACCTGCGTGCACAAAATACCATCTTTGAGCTCTGACTCATCGATCAGCCCGATGTGTCATCTGAGCATATGTTGTGTCCCGTGTGAAACTATAGTCTGAAAAAGGGTCAGGCATTCATTAAAACCAGTATAATCAGAACCCTGAAATGCCATCCCACCCCCGACACCAAGAGCCAGATAAAGAGGGTCCGCAGCCGGGAGGCAGACAGACTGATTCCCGAGCCGAGGATCCGAGGCGCTGCCTGAGAAAGTCATCAGCGCCTGCTGGACCAATGCGCTCCCTGTGGAGACGGATGAAACCAGCTGCCTCGGTTTTCCTACTTCCTGTGCACCGACCCCCGGCCGCTTCACGCCAGCTTCCATGAAGCATGTGCTGGGGAGCAGCTTGTGTTGAGGTGCACAGAGTTTGAGTAAAGCTCTTTGTAATCTGGCCATTAGAGGGCGAGGAGAAAGTGTCTCGAAGGTTCATCTTCTGGCTGAGCGGCCGCGCTAACTTAAGGTCAAACTTACTTGAAGTTGTCGTCCTCTACAAACTTCTGGAGCTCCTCTATGTAGCGAACGGACAACAGGTACTTCTGGACATGTGGCAGCGTCACCAAGTAATCTGAAGGAACAAAGGTTGGGAGAAGTCACTCGATCGTGCAGGATCGGCCTCGTCATTTTGGGCTGAAGGAAAACACCTAAAAAACACGTAAATTATACAAAACAAGAAACGCAATAAGATCTGCTGCACTTTCCACGATAATGGAATACAGGACTCATCACTTTGGTAGTGAAACACGTCAGCCAGTAGGAATCCATCAGGATGCTGTTTCTATGAGGAGCCGAACACACACGTTCCTCTGTGTGCAGTAAAACAGTGTAGTACAGGATGCTGATGAAACTATTGGCAGCCCGAGACTCACTGTTGACGGGACGATACTCCAAACCCTGAAGGCTGGAGGTCTGAAGCCGTTTATCTTCAGAGCCAACATCTGAATGTCCAGGGACCCAAACTCATTAAAGTGTATTTAACCACCATGGTAGTATTAGAAAAAGGCAGAAACAATGGAAGTAGCAGAAGTTACAGAACTGTTTCTACCGGATGATGTAATGTTATGTGAGCGGCTACTTGTCTCCTACCGTAGTTACACGACATCTGCAGGTCCGAGATCAGCCTCAGGAGGTTGTTCATCTGATTGGTCCGCTGCTCCGTCTCTATGATGCTGTCCGACGCCGGATAGGCCGAGTCGATGTAGATCATGTCCAACAGGTAGATCCCTGAGGAGGAGGCACAACACAGGGGATCCCTCAGGACTAATGGAAACACACACATTCAGTTTCAATGAAAGAATATCTGGCCTTCAAATCGCTTTCAATTCAACTGTTGTTATCATTATGTATTTTGTTTGGAGAGCCCAGAATCTCAGATCCTCCCAGAGGGATTTACGATCTGCACACATGACGTCCTCTGACCTCCACTCAGAACAGGGAACACTTCGGGTTCCTTTGGAGGAAACAATGATCTCTGAAAGTTTAGATTTTGGTCATAAATACAAAGACAACATGATGGAAATGTGGCCATGAAGCAATATTTAACCTGATGGTGGACTTTGGGCCAAAGACAGAAAAACAGAAGGATTCACAGTAAATATGTATAATAAGTATAATATGGACTTTTCAAAGTAAAGTTACTCTGCAAGCAAATCTGTAAATCCATGTACCACATCATATTCATGATCTATCACAATAACTATGCTACACGACTAAACAGTGTATTATGTTTGTGCCCACTTATTGAAAACACTTCTATATCTGCTGCTCTAACATTTTATTTAAATTAATTCAATACTACAATGTTACTTAAATTAAATGTTATTTAAATCTGTAAATAATTAACTTAAAACAGTCAGAAAATGCCAAATATTGGTTTATGTTCATGGCTTAATCACCCACCTAATGTAAATGTAAGATGTAAATGTATAAATCTAATATTAAGATGTAAGAAAACTTCAGTGCCAAGACGTCAGGACAGAGATCATTTCACTAAATCTTGTTGTAACCGTTTAAACCAGGATGTGCGACGTAAATTCAGTGCAATAGATTATTATACAGACACTGAGGTACAGCAACTTATGAATGAACATAGCAAGGCTTTTGTATACATTTACTTTATGAATGTACTTTTATTTATGAGGCTTTGGATACTAACTTGACTATTTTTGGTGCTTGGATATGCCAAGGAATGTCTTTTAGGAGCCACGTGTGTGTTTAAAAAAAAAGAACGAATGAACGTGATCGCTTGTCATTGAAGTTGAAGGGAGTCTGATTTCTGGCATCTCTGGACCGAGGACGGGAGGAAAGAGCACCTCACACACGTCAAGAATAACCTGGAAAACATCTGTTGAGTCACCGACTTTCCTACAATTTGTCTTAATTACCCTGAAACTGTTACTAAATACCAGACTGGAAATTCACCCTCGGCCTCGACCCCTTATGCCGAGTTGGAGGGAGTGTGCGTTTTGAAAAAAGTATATCCATATAGAGCATACGAGCACGGCAGACGGATACGAATAGAAAGTGTCTAATTGTTGAAGCACATCAACACGGATCCTCAACCAGCAGCTCTAGTTAGAAGCGACTGACAGCAGAACGCCAACGCGTCCTCACTGCATCCAGAGGGACGACGTTGTTGTTCCAAACCTGAAGAGCTGGTGTTGGCTGGACCCCAGACCCGTTAAATGCTCTCTGGTTCTGGACCACCGCACGAGGAAACGGGCTTTCATTAAGTCATTCATTAACTGGGCTCATGTGGTCCTGTGGTGTAATGTGCTTCACCACGTTACCATGGTTACATTATAATCTCTCTCCATGAAGCCGCATACACACTGCTAGAATGCAATATTCTTTATATATCATTTCTTTGGTGTTATTTCTTATATTTTGTTCACTTTCACTTAAAACCACTTACAGTGCTTTATAATCACTTCATAATGCATTATAATGGTGATAATAATGCATTATAATGGTGATAATAATGCATTATAATGGTGATAATAATGAATAATGAGACGATTACAATGTGCAGGTGTGTCCAAAATAATAGCAGTGTGTTTACAAAAAGTGAGTAAAGCTTTTACTCCCATACACACCAATGCATTGGGAACACTGGACACTCTACTCCAAATAAAAATATGAAGAAACAAAAGGCTGTTCACGCACACAGCAGGTCTGCTTTTGTCTTTACAAACTCACAACAGTTACTGCATAAACTTGAGCTTTCCTGTGAGCCACTGGACTAAATGACACTTTATTAAAGCATCACCACTGTTTGAAGGAACGGCTTCACACCTGTGTTGCGTGGCCTCGACCATCTTCCGGCCCCTGTGAACAGGTGTTCAGCTCAGGTGCTGCTCTCTTCCTGGTGCGTTCGGGGTCGTTGTCGGTTGAAACACCCATCTCAGGCATTTCCTCTTCGGCATAAGGCAACATGACCTCTTCAAGTATTTTGATGTATTCAGACTGATCCATGACCCCTGGTCTGCGATGAACAGTATGAGAAACATCCCATATGGCGACGCTTACGCCACCGGGCTCCAGTCTCCACGGTGTACTGTGGCTTACATCAGTGTTTGGGGTCGAGACCCAAAAAGAACAGTCTTGCTTCCATCAGTCCACAACGTGTCGCTCCATTTCTCTTCAGCCCGTCAAAGTGTTCTCTGGCCAGTCTTAACCTCTTCAGCATGTCGTTTTTGCAGCAGTGGGACTTTTCGGGGGCTTCTTGCCGGTAGCTTGGCTTCACAGGCTTCTCCTAATTGTTCCAGGATTCACAGGAAACTCTAGACCTTCTTTGATCTCCCTGGAGCTGACCGTTGGCGCAGTGACATTTTGTCTCTTCTTCGATCCAGTCGAATGGTAGTTTTCTGTTCTCTTCCACATCTGCACTTCTTGATACGTTTCCCCTCGCCAATCAACTTTTTAATCAAAGTACGATGTTCTTATGAACAATGTCTGAAGGACCCATTTTCTGCACTAAAATCAGCATGTCTGACATTTTCTGCCTTCGTCCTTAAAAAAGGGTTGACACCTGTTTTTCAACAAAATAAATGACCTCACTAATTGAACTCCACACTGCTATAATTTCGGACGAGCCCCTTTGAATGAATAGGCTCGTTCGTTAGAGCTGCTAGTGCTGTTCTTTTTATGTCTGCCTGTGAAATACATTACTACTGGTTTTATGTGTGTTGTATAAATACGATTTTGTATTAACAACCACACAAGATATGTTTTAAGATCAAACATGAGACTAATAGTCAACAATCCAGCGTTAAGTATTTACACATAAAATAAGGATTTTCTCCAACACGTGGTGTTTGCTGTCAGATCCAAGAGCCAATCAGCTCTCTGATGTGGCGACAGCCAGGCATTTCCCATCATGCACTGGGCCACGCAGTCCGTGGAGAGCTACTGCGGCGGCTGACTCTGAAATCGACGGCCGGCTTGATCTCGTGAGATTATCGTTGATCACGTGTGCATGACGTCAGAGCAAGTCGGACACAAATCTAACCAGCATGCATTGCGCGCCGATCGATTCTGCACAGAACTGGCTCATCTCGAACGAGCCTTATGATTACATTTCACAGAATCAGCAGCATGCATGACTGTTGTTGCAGGTATAAGAGTATAGGATGTGCATACGTGTGCATATGAAAGGCGTGTGTTTGCATGAACGTGTCTGTGTCTTTATCCGTCCCACTACTTTATATTTGAGCGTGTAAACAAATCCCTTCAATAAATAATGAAACAGAATGAAGGACCCTCTGTCCCATCAGCGGAGGGAAACCATGACGCCTGATATCCACCGTGTCTTTGGTGGTTTTCATGTTTGTTAAAGCTTGAAGAGAGCTGTAATGAAGGAGACAGCCAGGGACTTGGTGGAAGTGTAATTACAGCTAAACCGATGCTGGAAGCTTTGCTCACGAGTAACAAACCTTCCCTCCGATGTTGACGACATCAATTTGTGGTCACACCAATAAAAAAAGCAAACGGCATCTCCCCTTGAATGCGTAATGAACAACAGCATTGCAGTTACATAAGGTTGGTTTAGCACCGCTCATGGTGGCTGAGGAAGCATAAACAGATGGAGACATGCTAACACTGTAGCGGCGAGGTAACCTGCAACCTACTGTGTCGTATAGCCGCCGACTGCTCGCCCGATTACGCTCTAAACCCTAACTAATGACTCGCAGCTGCTGCCCGCTGGTGAGGAGCTGCAGCTGAAGACACTGCTGTGGTAGACTAATAGCAGACATGAGAGGATTGCTTCCATGTTTGGGTTTGGGAAGGTGGTAAATGTAGTTCTCGCCTGGATTTACGGCAGCTTGAAAACAGACACTCTTCTTGCCATCTTTAGACATTGGACACAGCCTCCGTTCCCTCATCCATTAAACAGGCGCCACTTTCCAGGAACAAAGTCTCACTTTGACCTCTTCGTTCTCGAGGTCTGGAGAAAGAACTAGAAACAACTAAACGCACCCTGAGTGAACTCCATCTGCTGATGAAGACCATGAGACGCGGGTGAAAAGTAGTAAATGGACCTTCAGTTTTCTTTTGTAATAAATAAAACACTTTTATTTTGGGAACGTTGAATCTTTCAGCGATCTACTGGCTTTTATGCAAACATGTTTTCTTTTTAAATACATTACATTCTGTGTTTCCTGTGTTTATACAGCTCATTCTCACTCAACACGTCAAACTGTGGCGCTCTAGATTCCCCAAAATAAACTTCCAATTTAGGCGTACTTAGTTTTTAGTTGACAAAAGTACTTTGATAGGCTGAGGAAAGTATGTTTGTTTTTCTTTGCTTGTTAAGTAACTGGCATTAGTGAAGGACGTAAGTTCTGTCCGGTTTAAAGGTTTGGTTTAAATCATAAGAAAGACGCATCATGACAGACCGATGCATCGAGCTGAGGCTTCTTTTGTTGCACAACATCTCTCATCTCCTCTGACTGCGTGTGCAGTTTGATGAATGGAGAACCACACACACCCCTCCCTGTATGGGATTCAGATCACACAGATTCTCTGCCCAAAGACCCATTACCTCAGTTCTTCCTAGAGGCTGCTGTATGTCTCATGCAGTGGTTACCAATAAACTGAAGCATGTTCATAAAAATATCCAGCGTTGCATCATTATGATTTAGGACCGGTCAACACAACGACTGCATGTCATCGTCTGCTGTTGTTGGTTGGTGAGCACGTTGCTCATTGACCCTCAATGTAAAACACACAACTTAAAAGGGCTGAATATGGCAATGTTTATCATGCATTTGAAGCCATGTTTATCATGCATTTGAAGCTATGTTTATCATGCATTTGAAGCCATGTTTATCATGCAGTTGAAGCTATGTTTATCATGCATTTGAAGCTGTTTATCATGCATTTGAAGCCATGTTTATCATGCATTTGAAGCCATGTTTATCATGCATTTGAAGCCATGTTTATCATGCATTTGAAGCCATGTTTGTCATGCAATTGAAGCTATGTTTGTCATGCAATTGAAGCTATGTTTATCATGCATTTGAAGCCATGTTTATCATGCATTTGAAGCTATGTTTATCATGCATTTGAAGCTATGTTTATCATGCATTTGAAGCCATGTTTATCATGCATTTGAAGCCATGTTTATCATGCATTTGAAGCCATGTTTATCATGCATTTGAAGTTATGTTTATCATGCATTTGAAGCCATGTTTATCATGCATTTGAAGCTATGTTCATCATGCATTTGAAGCCATGTTTATCATGCATTTGAAGCCATGTTTATCATGCATTTGAAGCTATGTTTATCATGCATTTGAAGCCATGTTTATCATGCATTTGAAGCCATGTTTATCATGCATTTGAAGCCATGTTTATCATGCATTTGAAGCCATGTTTATCATGCATTTGAAGCTATGTTCATCATGCATTTGAAGCCATGTTTATCATGCATTTGAAGCTATGTTTATCATGCATTTGAAGCCATGTTTATCATGCATTTGAAGCTATGTTTATCATGCATTTGAAGCCATGTTTATCATGCATTTGAAGCTGTTTATCATGCATTTGAAGCTATGTTTATCATGCATTTGAAGCCATGTTTATCATGCATTTGAAGCCATGTTTATCATGCATTTGAAGCTATGTTTATCATGCATTTGAAGCCATGTTTATCATGCATTTGAAGCCATGTTTATCATGCATTTGAAGCTATGTTTATCATGCATTTGAAGCTATGTTTATCATGCATTTGAAGCTATGTTTATCATGCATTTTAAGCTATGTTTATCATGCATTTGAAGCCATGTTTATCATGCATTTGAAGCTATGTTTATCATGCATTTGAAGCTATGTTTATCATGCATTTGAAGCTATGTTTATCATGCATTTTCAGGTTCCATCTGGTTTCCTAGAAAACTCCCCATCAGGATAATCCATCCCAGCTAATCTGACCGCTTGCCTTTGACTCCACTGTGACTAACTATTCCTGGAACCACGCTGAATGCATGGAGATGAACATTCACACCTTTTAGCCAAAAGCCCATTTTCTTGAAACTTCAGAGGTCCTTTAAAGTCCAGGAGACCAATTTCAAGCGCACTCCAGTGGCGTTAGACGGCTCTCTGCCTGAAAAGGGCTTCAAGATGTTTGCGCATCTTGATCTGGGTTGTACGGTGGCTTAAATGTCAAAGTGTTGATTAAACTATTAACTTGATCACATTCTCCCACATTACAGAGTGTGAACCTCCACATTAACCAGCTCAGGGCAATAACATCCCGTCCCGAGAGGCCGGCCCAGACAGGAACAGAAGGGTCTTCAGACCTGGGACCAGACCTCTCGTCTTGTCTGGAAACGTTTAGCGGGGAAGTCGACGGTGTCTCTGAGATAGGATGTGGAAAACGGGGGGCAGATGTAGTGTTTTTATAGAACTTTGGAAAAGACCAGAGGGCACAGGTGGACATGCCTGGGAATGTGTTCATAAAAGTTACAGGACTCCAATAAACTGAGGAGCACCGCACCTGTGAAAACGGTTCCACTGCGGCGAAAACCGGGCCGACATTAATGCCATTATTACTGACAGAGTTTTACCCCACAGTCAGGAGCATTTCACCGGTTTGGGAAACGTAAAGAAAAGAAGATGGACGCTCTTCTTTCAATGAAGACGGACTCTCCAGTTCTGATAGAACTTGACTTAGGAGTTGACATCACTGTCTCACACAGTGTGTGTGTCGTCGTCACACACACACACACACACACACACACACACACACACACACACACACACACACACACACACACACACACACACACACACACACATTGATTTTTCAGCGCACTAAAGGAAAGGCTTCAGCTCTGAAGACACCGAGAGGTGCTAGATGAGATGAATGTGTCTCAGCGGCTCCAGATGCCGTCACAAATCATCCGATTTTCATAGTTGTGGGAGTTTTCAAACAAAGATGTCAATAACCCAAAAGGTTTTCATTTCCTCCATTTAGAGGCGTGTGGCGTCTTCACAAGACATGTAATCTGTTATGTTCTCCATAAGTTAGGTGACTGAGAAATGATACCTTTTGGTATTTAACAGCTACGATACACATTCTAGACTTCCACTTATTACTATGCTATCTAATTTACTTAATTAATACATACACTCTGTGGCTGTAAATATAAATACATTTCATTCCAGTTAGTTGTATTCTATTTTTTTTTTTTAGTTGTATTCTATTTTTTATATATATATATATATATATATATATATATATATATATATATATATATATATATATATATATATATATATATATATATATATATATATATAAACTTTATTTTAATTTTGTATATCTCTTTCATCCCTGTTGCTTCTTTATATATTTGATCTTTTATCTTGTGTGTTTGTATTTTCAAGTTGAAAGGCGCTACTGATGACAAAATATTTCCCATAAATTTCTCATTTCTCATGAACGTAAAACAGAGTGCATGTTTACGGCTTCTGCATGAATACAAAACTAACCTCATGTGAGTAGAGGTGTGAAAAGAAACGTCAATAATCACACGAATACATACATGAATAACACACACACACACACACACGTTACCTTAAAATACTGTTTTACAAACTGGTATCTGTTTATAAATGTGTATCACGTTTCATTGTGCATATACTACATTGCTATATAAATTCAGCTTATCCATTTGCAATTCTGCCTTTTTTACATATTGAATGAGCTTTTTGGAGTGAACCTGAGATCTACTCTGTAAACGTTGCCCACGTGAAAATAAAGCACTTGACACACAAAGCCGATGGCGTTCTGAATACTTTACAACTGTGACTGCTCTGTTTTCCTTGTTCCACCATGGAGACTCAAGCATGACTCTGTTTTATTAACGAGGGTTAACAGAATGATGCTTTAGTAAAATAATAACGTTTACTCTTTTCCTAAATCTTCACAAAAAAATATCCATAACTTTTCATAGAATGGACTATTAACTGAAGTACACTGTGTGTGAGTGCATGTAGGCAATATTTTTCATCTTAAAATAAACTAAATCATTATGATGGTTGCATTCCAAAGCCTTTCCAAACTGAGCTCAATCAGAACTCGTTACATCACCGCGTTTCAAAATGATGCAATGAGTTTGGAAAACTCAAATTGTAGGTTCTGCACCTGAACGCCGTCACAGTTTCATGTCCGTGACCACCGGCACCACGTGTACACCGAGGCGCGCCGACATGCCGCTCACGAGAGGATGTTACGCAACAGACGGGGCAAAACTCATTTTGGGTTTAAACAATATCTTTTAGAAGATACTTTTGATGCTGCACATAACTAAACTCTCTGCTGGAGACGGGAGACGGCTGGTTGCACGTTTAACAACGGCGATGGCACACCCGGAGACTCCGGAGTCATAACGGTGACTTCCACCTCCAAGGGGTCAGGCATCAGAGAGGTCAGCGGTCACGGAGCAGGGGTCAGGGCTCTCCACTGCAGCAGCGTCCACACCGGACCCCTGGAGGGCGACAGCAGGGTTTGGCTTGGCTTTGTCCCTTTTGTTTTAGAAGCTGGACATGTGGCGCTGTTGCATGTTTTCTGTCCCGGGTTCAAGAGTTGATGCTTCAGGGATGATTTATGTCTCCAGCTGGGATCAGGGTGGAGACCCAGAGTCATTTAGAAAAGTTCAACAGGTCCGGTTCAGAACCGTCATTAACGTTTGGTAGTCAATGTTTTTGTCAATGCCGACTCGGGAAACCCAGTTGTAAGCGAGAACCGGTTCTACATGAATGAAATGCCAGAGTATCCATAAGGTCCGGAGTGGTTGGGTCTGTAGAAACTACAGCGTGAGACGTCCTCGTCTGAAACTTCCTCTGTGTCTCTCTGTCTCTCTGTCTCCGGCTCAGCGTGAGACTCACATCATGGCAGGTTGGACACAAAGATCCAAAGTCTTTCTACATGTGACTCCAGTAGAAGCTGAGAACTCTGGTCGTCTCAAACTCAATAAAAGCCTCACAAGCAAAAGGAGGAAGCAGCAGTTCATCTCAACATGAGACCAACAAGCACCACGTCAGTCTGTTTGTGGAGCAGCACGTAACGTTAGTGATGTCATGGAGTCTGATCACAAGAGGACAGATAGTCTCTGAGATCATTGATGAGCTGAGAATGTGTTTTAAAGAACTGCTTGTGTTGCTGCTCGAGAAAGACCATTTGTTCATATACAAGAATAATAAAGAAATGTTCATTATTTTTTTAATTGATTGTCTTTCTTCTCATAATATATCCAAAAGGAACCAATAAGAGTATCGTTAAGAGTACTAGTATCTATAAAATCCTAATGATACCCATCCCTAATGCTGACCTTCAATAAAGGTCATTTTTAAATCATTTTGAAATACCATATCTGTCTGGTTATCAGATACAACGAGTAAAGACGTGATGGTTGAACATGTAACGAGCTGCATTTTAAATAAATAAATAATTTTAAATAAATAATAAAGTCTGGATTACTTGTCAAGCAGCTGGTTGGATCGGAGGTCCCGCCTCAGGCTGGGCAGTCAGCCAACCCAAGTTGAGAACAATTAGATGTCAGCGGCCCCGTGGCGGACATGGCCCCCGAGTGGAGCAGGGAGCCTCCATCATTAACAGTTACACGCCTCGTTTATGAGACGTGTGCAGGCTGCGTTATTGGCGACATGTGAAGCTGATGAGGGCGAGATGGAAACCAGAGGTGGAAATACTGTGCTCAACCTCAGGCAGTGTTTCTGAGCTCTAAGCTGCGGCTGCAACGTTGAAAACCTCACTGCCGGCTAGCATGGTTGCTGACGGGGCAAAACAACTAATTTAATCAACAACAAAAAAAACATCAAATCAAATCAAATGTGACCTTCAGTTATAGAAGGAAAAAACCATGTCCAGGAATTACAAATCTGTCCCTAACAGGCTGAGAACAGCCTGCTGCATTCTTCTCCGTGCTACACCCAAAAACCCTTTGCGACGTACTGGCTGTTGATATCAGCTGTGCTGGCAACTCCGGCCTAAATATTACATCTGCTAACACATAGCTGTCGATGATGTCATCCTAGTAGACGCATGAGTACGGGGTGTAATGCGTTTCAGCTGTGCAGCTTTGCTCCCGGTCTCCCTGCCTATCGGATGCACAGCAAAGTCCAGAGACTCATTATTCCAGTCAGACACAACAATTCTGCCACTTTTGTCACTCGGACATGTGTGTTTAACAAAAAAAATAAAAAAAAACATGTTTATTGTCTTTTCGTGTGATAATCTGGGAGATTGTGTTTCAGGGTTTAGCTTTAGAGAGCGCTGCAGGGACCACAAGGAAGTTACCATCACTTTATAGAGCGCTGCAGGGACCACAAGGAAGTTACCATCACTTTAGAGAGCGCTGCAGGGACCACAAGGAAGTTACCATCACTTTAGAGAGCGCTGCAGGGCCGACCAGGAAGTTAGCATTGCTTTATAGAGCGCTGCAGGGCCGACCAGGAAGTTAGCGTCGCTTTAGAGAGCGCTGCAGGGCCGACCAGGAAGTTAGCATTGCTTTATAGAGCGCTGCAGGGCCGAACAGGAAGTTAGCATTGCTTTATAGAGTGCTGCAGGGCCGACCAGGAAGTTAGCGTCGCTTTAGAGAGCGCTGCAGGGCCGACCAGTAAGTTAGCATTGCTTTATAGAGCGCTGCAGGGCCGACCAGGAAGTTAGCATTGCTTTATAGAGTGCTGCAGGGCCGACCAGGAAGTTAGCGTCGCTTTAGAGAGCGCTGCAGGGCCGACCAGTAAGTTAGCATTGCTTTATAGAGCGCTGCAGGGCCGACCAGGAAGTTAGCATTGCTTTATAGAGCGCTGCAGGGCCGACCAGGAAGTTAGCGTCGCTTTAGAGAGCGCTGCAGGGCCGACAAGTAAGTTAGCATTGCTTTATAGAGCGCTGCAGGGCCGAACAGGAAGTTAGCATTGCTTTATAGAGTGCTGCAGGGCCGACCAGGAAGTTAGCATTGCTTTATAGAGCGCTGCAGGGCCGACCAGGAAGTTAGCATCGCTTTAGAGAGCACTGCAGGGCCGACCAGGAAGTTAGCATCGTTTAGAGAGAAATGCGCACCACTTTTAGGATTTTTGAACAATCAATCATCAGATGTAAAAAGCTAATGCTAGGCTATGAACACACTACAACACGGTCACATGACCACTAAGACTAGAGTTCTAGTAGTTATACAATTTTATTCTATTTATTTACGTTTCTTAGTTATGGCCAATGTTCCCTCTAATTTTTTTCAGCACTGAGCAAATTTTTTTTTTCTGAGCGCACACTTCAGCACTGTGAGCAATTCGCAACCACACGAAAATGAGCACACGCCTGCGTTAGCCATAGAGGATTCAAAGAGATGACAGCAAATGCATCAATATGTATACAAGGTTGATATTTATTCAATATCCTTTATAATGGCTGGACTTTTAGCAGTCAGTTTAGTTGAACTTAAAGGATCTTTGTTGAACTTCGATAAGGGGAGGTTATGACTGCTTCACTGGTTATGACTGATAATGATATATATATAAAAAAAATAAAAGTATCAAAAGGTGTTTAGTCAATTCTCAGCAGGTACAACATTTAAAGAAAAATGCTAATGCAGTGCTTAACAATAATTATAGGCCTATTAAATTGACATGGTGTCATTTTTCCTAAAGGTAGCCTATATAAACAATTTAATAACTTCATATTCTTCATATTTAAATATGTCTGAAAGTTTCATCCTACCTGTGTCAGTTTGGACTATTTCATCTAAACACTCATGTTTGAACGTTAGGCAGACCTTTTTCTGGGGCGCCTGCTCTGCCTTTCTCTTTGTCACGGTAGCCTATAGCTGCTGGAGCAGGGCCCGCCAAGAGGAGCCTGAACAGCGCCGGCCCGAGCTCATGTGGCGCTCTGGGCGAGCTTCACTCCTGGCGCCCGGAGGAGGACAGCGGGGCTGGGGGGTGCTAACGGAGGCAGAGCGCTAGCAGAGGTACAGAGAGTGCATGTCGAGAAACGGGACGCTGATTGGCCAAGAAGACTCGACACATCAAAGATCTTATTATTGAGGAGATGGCTCACTCCTATCTCAGAAACACTGGCGGAAAAAAAGATTTTTAACCCCTGAAAAAAAATCGTTTGTGCGGTCTGAAAAATGTGCGCGGTCTGAAAAATCTATTGCGCGGACACTTTGACTGGCCCACAGCTTAGAGGGAACTCTGGTTATGGCCTGCATTTATTTGTGGACTATATTACTTTCTTGTACACATATTTCTGCTAACTTACTTAGTAAATATATTTTTTAATTGTCATGCATATTTACTATCCAATACTTACCTTACACACTTACCTTAACACAAACTTAATTATTATGCTTTTTGTTTTTCTTGTTTGTTTTTCCCTATTATTTATCTATCGTGCTCCTTCTTATTTAAGTTTCATTTATGTACTCTTACTTAACCGTTTACCTTTATAAACTGTATTACTCATGTGCTTAATTGACCACATTGACTTTGTTGACTTCTTTTTGACGTATTTACCGACCTGCTGATTACTTCCCATTTATTGAATTACAATGTCAACGTCTGTGTTTCTAAGTGATCTCCTTGTTATTGGATCCGTCTTCAAGCCAAACAGTGTTCAGTGCTCTGATTGGATCATCTTAATAAGTCATGGTGCCTCTCTTTACGCGTGCTAATCCTGCCGAGGTGTGAAATGCATCACTTCCTGTTTTGAAGAGATGTTTTGGCTCCGGTTGTTCCCGGTCTAAATGAAGCGGCAGCAGGACCGCTGCTTGTTTCCTGACCGCCTGCTGCTGCAGCAGCTGGAGGTCATTACCAGGCCCATCGGAGCAGACCGCGTGACTAGAGAAGCCGGAGCCGGGATGGTCACAGGCCGGGACACGTCCTCCTTTGCAGAGAAAGGAAAAGACACGGCACTGCCCCGGCACACAAAAGCCACCGCGAGGAGTCCCGGGAATGTCTCGTTGTCAGGACACACACAGAGGAAGGCTGAGGCTTCATGCTCCGCTGCATCTGCATGTGCTCCGTTTCAACGTCGCATGACCGCACTTAAATGAGAAAGCATCAGATTTCCGCTCAGGATTTTGAATTGGCAATTTCTTTTGTCAAATACAATGTTGACTTTTGAATTAATGAGAAAATGTGTGACCGGTCTCCTCCAGTACAAAGACTGTAGAGCCACATCTTGCAGGAGCTTCTTGCTGGTGGGAGGAATTCCTCCATAATATTAAAGGAAGAATCTGCCACTTTGTGATTGAAATACACACACACACACACACACACACACACACACACACACACACACACACACACACACACACACACACACACACACACACACACACACACACACACACCAACATGGGCATCACTTCCCCCGAAGTTTCTCCAAACGTCTGGAAGGAGAGCATCTCCCTCGCCCATCTGACTCTGAGACAAAGGGCACTTGTTTTTAATCCAGGGATGAAAGCCTATCACTTCACACGCAATCCAAAACACAAAGTCACTGAATGTTTATTGAAAAGGGTTCGTCCGGTTTCATGTAACCAGAAGAATTACTATGACAACACAACAAACTCCATCCAAACTCTGAATAGACGGTCCTGCCTGGTTTCTCAGATAAAGACGGGAATAATGGAGTGAAAATACTCGATTCAACCTTCTGTTCCAGTTTAAGTCAAGGATCATAGATAGAGTGTGAATGAGGCGAGGAGGAAGCCCTTCTGAGATTAAATCATTATTAAGCTCTCACTTTCTGGGTGGAACACAGACTTAAAGGTGCTTTGTTAACCAATACGCATGTTTTTACAATATTTTACACATTGTGAGTTCCCTTGAGGCCTAATAGAGCTGTTGAATGCATTTCAGTAGAACCAAAGCCTTTTTGAAAGCCCCTTTGTTTACATGTTTACTGGTCGGCGGTCTTTGTCCCTTCCTTTTGTTGGCGTGTCATATTTCATGTTGTGTTGAAAGCAGGGAAACAGGCAGCAGGGAAATGCATTGCGCCGCCGCGTGCTAATGCGCGTGCATCCTCGTGCAAATCAAGGAGGCTTCAACCTTTTTGCTAACTGTCCCCACGTCATATCATTGGGAGGAAGATCTAGTCTGCGCTTGCAGAAAAAGCTCAATAGCTAGCGCGCGATCCTAGAACATGAGGATGTTCGCAGTGTCTCGGGTTGGAATACATTTGAAATGAAAAATAAAAGATATGAAGAACGTTGACCTCATTTTAAAAGAACAGATGTTGAATATTGCAAATGGGATGGAGATCTGACTGATGGCGGCTAACGCCAAGCGGACGTCCTGAAGGTTGTGATATGAACCATGTGGCGCTCTCTAGCCGCTCTCAGAAATCAGAAATGGAAAACTCCATCAGAGCCTTTAAAATAGTTTTCACAAATATGTCCAAAAATGTTTTACATGATACAAGATATTACGTCAAATGCGCCGGGACGGACATGATTATTTTCAAGTATTGACGCCTACATTTATATTGTTAATATTAGCGGTCAGCGTTTGAAAATGTTGCAATTCCACATTAGCATTTACAAATATGTTTTACTAAACACGGCCTTAGCTGTGACGCTTCAATAAATATCGAATGACTATTCATTTGAAAGGTTCGCTAGCTTTGAAGATGAAACCATTCACTTTAAATCAGGGGTAAATGATAAATGGACTGTACTTGTGTCTCTCTGTTCTAGTCTTCCGACCACTCAAAGCTTTAACACTACATGACATCATTCACACATTCACACATTGATGGGAGGAGCTAAGGTTCCACCTGTCATCAGGACAATCTAACATTCATACACTGTAGGAACAGCTACGGGAAACATTTAGGGTTAAGTGTCCTGCTCAAGGACACATCGACACCGTACTGCTACGATCACAGCTCTAACTGACGGCTGACTTCGCTCATCTTCTCACACACACACACACACACACACACACACACACACACACACACACACACACACACAAATATCAGGGAGTCAACTCAGGCCTGGCGGGGCAAAAACCCCGGGGACGTTTGTGGAACATTGAGTTGGCAAAAGCTTGCAGAATGGGGATTTTTCTTCTTCTTCCCTTAATCAACCTTTATTTGGACTCAGAGGGAATGTTTGGTAACCGCGATACATAATCCTTGTAATATAAATGACATCAACCGCCATATTTGTCTATGTTTCCCAACAATAAAGGCCACCCCTGAACCCTGGAGTAACAATCCATCAAGGTATTGGAAGCGCTGAGGCGTAAAGTAAACACCTCCCTTTCCTGTGGCTCCTCAGTGAGAAACATGTCAAGACCCACATGCTGCAGACCCGTGACCTCACCGACACGCTGAGGTCTGACACGGGCAGCGGTGAGGTCACGGGCGTCCTGGGCCGGCCGGGGGGGAGCAGTGGAAAACCAGGAGGGCTGGGAGGTGCAGGTGGAGGCTGAGGGCTGCAGGGGACCCGGGCTTGGGAGGCAGCGCTGGTCGCCTCCGTCTCACTGCTCCATGCTCTGCCTGCTCTTAAAGGGAGGGGAAAGGGGCGGCTCACTTCTTAATTACTTCAAGGAAAGAAAAAAAGAAGAACTCTCACTTGTGATGGCAAGAGGAGGACGGAGGGAGGAAGAGAGAGTCTGACTGGAGATGTCTGGACGGTGGAGACATGAGCTGAGCTCTGCTGCTGCGTGATTGGACACGTGGGACGCATTGAACACGTCGTCACGCCGGACTCTTTCCTCATGGTCCTCACAGGAATCCCTTCTGTCAGCAGGTGACGGGAATATTATGAGGAAGTTCCTCTGACAAACTTACGGCAGACGCAGAGGAAATGAGGAGAGACTGACTAGAGGGAGCTTAAGGAAACAGGGACAAGAGGAGGTGAGTGGAGCAATTATCTGACTTTGTATATCTTATATGCGGCTCACTGTGCTCTGTACCTACATAGTTTTTACCTTAACACACGGCTTTCTTCTCTACGCCCCACTTCAAGGATGCTACAACACACTTAATCCTCTCTGACAGTTTATATCTGTATGTGCAAACATTTCTATTTTATTTTGACACATTTGATAAGTTGTGAGGGTGTGATCAAAGTAAGCGTGTTCTGACTGACCCGTGTGCTTTAATGACTTCTCATCAATCAGTATTTGACGGTCTTCTTATTCATAGTCCGGATAGAGAGTCTGTGCAGCCAGGACTTTATTGGCTTCACTCCCCAAGGGAACTTTGTTACCTCGTTAGCTTGCTTCCCCAGCATGCGCATCATTTCAGTAAAAAGCTTTTTCTGTTGCTTAATGAGAAGAGAGGACGCTGCTTGCTCGGTGTTTTAAGACATACGACTAATTCTCAATGCAAACCGTGACGCAAATCCACCAGTCCTCCGTACACCTTCTCTCCACACTCCAACTTCTCATAGGATTGAATAGTAAATAATAATAATA
The DNA here is from genome assembly GCF_910589615.1 of Taurulus bubalis. Taxonomy (NCBI): domain Eukaryota; kingdom Metazoa; phylum Chordata; class Actinopteri; order Perciformes; family Cottidae; genus Taurulus; species Taurulus bubalis. The sequence continues at coordinate 1,641,300 of NC_136607.1, read as the reverse complement.
ACAATTATAGCTTTAGCTACGGAAAGTTCCATGCTACATTTCATGGAATATAATTCTACAGGTGACACAGCACCACAAGGTCAGTGTGACCAAAAAACACAGGACTTTCACCCAGGAGACCGCTGTTCGTGTCCCGTGTAAAACCAGAAGTCAATGTTGACTTATTTACCACAGAACTTCCACACTTAAGTAGTAATTCTAACCAGGAGCTAACCACGTACTCTTGTTCTCGAAGGCTCAAGCTCTGGAGCGCCGTACAGGAACACTTATAGAAGATAGTCCGTTGTAGGAGGACGCATTGAATAATGTGAAACTATTGGCATAAAAAAATAAAGAAACCGCTCCACAGGGAACCTTTAATGTTCCTTGAAAAACTAATTCAAGGGATCCTTCATCTGTTCACACAAAGCTGCTGGGATATTGAGTACATCCATAAAACCAACACCTCACGGCTTGGCAGGAATATAAACGATCCTCACGATGAGGTCAGTTGTGCGACATGTGTCGTTGTGTGATTCTGCAAAGACTCAAAGTGAGCCACGTTACAGCCGGGAGACGCTGATGCCGCGGTTGGCTAACGGTCAGCACAGAGGAAGGAACCTTCAGCAGAACAGGAGGACGCTCGGCAGACGCTCTGCTGCAGCTGGGTGTCTCCCCCTCACCTCCCCTCACCGGCTCCACAGGCCGGTCACGACAGACGCTGATGTGCGTTTGCAGGCGGAGACCCCGGCAACTGCTCCTGCAGCGTCCGTGTGTGAGAGGGAAGGAGGGCCAGGAAACAGCCGCGGTGACAAAGACAGATGATGGTGGCATGAAGCCTGCGTGACTAATTCATGTATCGCTTGTGTTGCCGCTGAGCGACTGTGACGTCCACCGCAGAGAGCCCTGTGTTCTCTGTGTGGTCGCTTCTTAAAAACCCGCTTTTTCAAGCGCTTGGCCTGACAGATGGTGATCTTGGCCCGGACTGGTTCTACTGGGATCCATGCTGCACACATTCACACACATTTGCCAGCGAGTTGTGGTGAATGTGTGAGCCAGCATCATAGCGGGTCATGAAATAGTTACGAAATACAACCTTTTGGTGTCGTGTACAGGGACAGGAAGTGTCTTCTTTGTGTGTCGCCCAATAGAAAGTATAGGATCCTGTTTCGGGGTGGACACGTACATTAAATGCATCCTCCAGACTCTGCAACAGTCAGACCAAGTGACGCAGAGTTTAATATCCAAAAAGACGGCGTCTGCTCGGCTGTGAGGGAGCCCAACAAACACAGCACCTTCAGCCAAGAGGCCGCTGTTTGACACGCGTTGGGGTTTTCTGGTTGTTCCTCTCTGCTCGTTACAGGTTTCCTCGACCTGATCACGTGCTTTGGTTGCCTGAACCTGACTGTACTCACATTGAGCCCAACCATGATGCTGTGTTGCCTGAACCTTGTTTCATGTTTAAGGTAATGTCATGGAGAAAGTAGAAAAAATATTTTATTCCGTGACCATTGTACTGACTGCCGTGAGACTGATGTGTGAGCAAAGTTAACTTGAAGCAGGATCTTAACCACGAGACCATAACCCTGCCTTGTGGTTTTGTTGTCTAATCCTAATTATACAGTTACTTATATGAGCCCAACCATGATGCTTTTTAAAGACCTAACTAAGTGGTTTTGTTGACAAAATCTATTTATTTTATTTAACGTAATGTCGACTTGAAGAAAGTCGTTCGAAGAGACAGGAAAAATGCAGACAATCTCTGTTCCCCCGTCCACAACCAACAGATTATATCACGTGACTATTTCACGAACCGCCGTGAGACGCTGTGTGAGCACTTTGACGTCAGCGTCGCCGACAAAGATATTTACAGAACTCATAAGTAACACTGCATCGTTACACAGAAACAAGTTGCCGTGTGTGATTGCCTTCCTGCTCAGTTCCTCTGGGCTACTTTGTCATGTTCACACAGCGCGCAGGAAATGAACACTTCACCTTCGTTAGAGCACAGATATAAAGTCTGAGATATAAAGCATGAAATATAAAGCCTGAGATATAAAGCATGAAATATAAAGCCTGCATGAGATATAAAGTCTGAGGTATAAAGCCTGAGGTATAAAGCCTGAGGTATAAAGCCTGAGATATGAAGCATGATATATAAAGCCTGAGATATAAAGCATGATATATAAAGCCTGAGATATAAAGCCTGAGATATAAAGCATGAGATATAAAGCATGAGATATAAAGCATGAGATATAAAGCCTGAGATATAAAGCATGAGATATAAAGCATGAGATATAAAGCCTGAGATATAAAGCCTGAGATATAAAGCATGAAATATAAAGCCTGCATGAGATATAAAGCCTGAGATATAAAGCCTGAGATATAAAGCCTGAGATATAAAGCCTGAGATATAAAGCCTGAGATATAAAGCCTGAGATATAAAGTCTGCATGAGATATAAAGCATGAAATATAAAGCCTGCATGAGATATAAAGTCTGAGGTATAAAGCCTGAGATATGAAGCCTGCATGAGATATAAAGCCTGAGATATAAAGCCTGAGATATAAAGCCTGAGATATAAAGCCTGAGATATAAAGCCTGAGATATAAAGCCTGAGGTATAAAGCCTGAGGTATAAAGCCTGAGATATAAAGCCTGAGATATAAAGCATGAGGTATAAAGCATGAGGTATAAAGCATGAGGTATAAAGCCTGAGGTATAAAGCCTGAGGTATAAAGCCTGAGATATAAAGCCTGAGATATAAAGCCTGAGATATAAAGCCTGAGATATAAAGCCTGAGATATAAAGCCTGAGGTATAAAGCATGAGATATAAAGCCTGAGATATAAAGCCTGAGATATAAAGCCTGAGATATAAAGCCTGAGATATAAAGCCTGAGGTATAAAGCCTGAGGTATAAAGCATGAGGTATAAAGCCTGAGATATAAAGTCTGAGGTATAAAGCATGAGGTATAAAGCATGAGGTATAAAGCCTGAGGTATAAAGCCTGAGGTATAAAGCCTGAGGTATAAAGCCTGAGATATAAAGCCTGAGATATAAAGCCTGCATGAGATATAAAGCCTGAGGTATAAAGCATGAGATATAAAGCCTGAGGTATAAAGCATGAGGTATAAAGCCTGAGGTATAAAGCCTGAGGTATAAAGCCTGAGGTATAAAGCCTGAGATATAAAGCCTGAGGTATAAAGCCTGAGGTATAAAGCCTGAGATATAAAGCCTGAGGTATAAAGCCTGAGGTATAAAGCCTGAGGTATAAAGCCTGAGATATAAAGCCTGAGGTATAAAGCCTGAGGTATAAAGCCTGAGGTATAAAACCTGAGATATAAAGCCTGAGATATAAAGCCTGAGATATAAAGCCTGAGGTATAAAGCCTGAGGTATAAAGCCTGAGATATAAAGCCTGAGATATAAAGCCTGAGATATAAAGCCTGCATGAGATATAAAGCCTGCATGAGGTATAAAGCCTGAGGTATAAAGCCTGCATGAGATATAAAGCATGAGATATAAAGCCTGAGGTATGAAGCCTGAGGTATAAAGCCTGCATGAGAGAGATGGGGTGCAGCTCTGGAGGAACCAATCACATGATTCCAGTCAACAAGTTTTGTGACAATTCAATCTGCGGAAATAAAGGATAATAAAACAGTCGTACTCCGCTCTGTGAGTATGAGTAAACGAATGCAGAAACAGAACAACGGAGCGGCGGCATTCAAGACATCGGGTCATGATTTAGAAAAGGTGGAACATTTCTCCAGTGGGAAATCAGTGGGGTTGTTATGAGAGCTACAGGTACATTTACAGGAGCGCACAGCTTGGAAACCAAATGGAAACAAATGGCCGATCCACAGATTCTACCACAGCTGGCATATGCATCACTCCCACCACATTACCAACACCGCTCCTATGGAAACAATACGCTCAGTCTCTGTAACGCACACAGGACACAGAAACCTGGACCAGCTTCAGGGGAATATCACACCTCCCACGACTATTTATATCAGGAGCTCCCAGTTATGTTCATCCACAGCTCCATACGGCCGCATGAAGCACACGTTGGATTGGTTAAATGGAGGCGTCTGCTATAGCCAAGTCTCCACCTCTAGCTAACGGTAACAATATTTGGTTTTCTTTGTTTCATTTGAAACTGAGGCGGTAGAGAAGCAACACACCATCAACATGCATATTATGTCTGGTTTCATTCCTTTCCTCTACAAACACAGACACGACGGAACATTCTGAAAGGACAAACCCATAACTTGAGCAGGAGCTTTGATCAGTCGATCGTTAAGACATCTAATGCCAGAAGATATTGAAAGAGGAAAGGTGACATCTTCAAACAGTCCAAAACAGAATACATTCATCTTACTGTGATGTTAAACAGAGAAAAGAGACACATCGTCACATTGGACAAGCTGAAGACAATGGTTGGCATCTTTTCATGTCATTTTTTAACAAAATACTTTAAATTAATCGACTAACTGCTCTATCTCTCCTCTAGAACCCATATTTATGAGCGCATAGGTCAGCGCAGACAAATAAAAACTTGAAAGAACGGATCTCCTTGCCGTCTGCGTTCATTTCGGAATACATTGTATTGAAGCCTCCGCTTCAGAGAGACAGAACAAGGACAATCTCCAACCCACTGATGGAAAAAGTCCCAGAAAATCATGATCTGTGAAGATCAGGGAAATGAATACAGACGGCATCTGCATTCTGAAAAAAGGCTGGAGTCATTTTTGCACGAGCAATTGTGATATTTTAATTTACAGTTTGGCTCCTGTGATGTTTGAGTCGATTGTCGAGACGCTTCAGAGTAGAAAAGATGTTCTGATTGTTTTAATGTTGCTTTCAATGGTGGTCTGCTTCGGAAGAAATGGGTCAGAACCACAGAGAAAGACTCAGAACCAGAGAGAAAGACTCAGAACCAGAGAGAAAGACTCAGAACCACAGAGTAAGACTCAGAACCAGAGAGTAAGACTCAGAACCAGAGAGAAAGACTCAGAACCAGAGAGAAAGACTCAGAACCACAGAGTAAGACTCAGAACCAGAGAGAAAGACTCAGAACCACAGAGTAAGACTCAGACCACAGAGTAAGACTCAGAACCAGAGAGAAAGACTCAGAACCACAGAGTAAGACTCAGCACCACAGAGTAAGACTCAGCACCACAGAGTAAGACTCAGAACCACAGAGAAAGACTCAGAACCACAGAGTAAGACTCAGAACCACAGAGTAAGACTCAGCACCACAGAGAAAGACTCCTCCTCTTTGTGTTTTGTGTCACTGAACATTCCGATGCGATGACAGTGCTTTCCCCCTCAAGACCAAGAGAATCATCATCAAAACACAGCGTGCCTTTATACCAGCGTTGAGCCGAGACTGGAAACAAGGAACGAGTCACATCCTTTAACAAAGACCGGTGCCGGGCGCGTCGCTGTGCGGCAGAGCCGCTGACGGCGTTCACCAGAACCGCTGAAGGAGGCGAGGAAGAGCTCGGTTCTACCCTTAGTGTGTCCAGAAGCCAGCAGCTCTGGGAACGGCAGTCAACGGGCCTGTAGCTGCAAAATCTGCCAAAAATTATGTAATACGGCATAGGAGTGGATTAATGGGATTATTTCAGAGATGATATTTATATAGATTATTACTAATCAAGGACACCAAATACCAATAAACATTTGTGGTAGAGTTTACAACTTCGTCTCAACATTTAGAACAATGCAAACTCCACCACAAAACTTTGGACGAAAACTCGTCGATTATCAAATAAAAGGAAACATGACTGAAGTTGAGGTTGCTGATATTTAATCGAATGCTAAGAAAAAAGACCTGTTTAACATGACCTTAAAAAGGAACCTTCTCACGCTGGTTGTGTGTTCATCATCAAGGAAACGGTTGAGAGATTCTCAGAGACGAACAGAGTGCGGCTGTCTCATAGGGTCGGGTCAAATGTGCATCGGCCGGCCCGCTTGTACGTCTTGGTGCATGAAATATCTTAATCATCGCTGTGCTGCGTCTGAAACTATGATAATCTGGTCATGGGTCACACCTCTGGTTGCAGGACGAATCGCGATGTTCATTGCAACTTCAGCTATATCTGCAGCCGCCGGGGCAATTCCAGTCTGCGTCCCATCTGTGGCACGGTAGTCTTCTTTAGTGGTGTTGATGGCGAACAACCAATCAGACGCTGTGGTGGACAGGACAGACTGGTGACTACAGACAGAGAGAGGAGGCGGCAGCAGAGCAAAAGTAGCACATATATGAATGTATTCACCAGCAATGAGCTAGAAAAAGAAAAAAAAACGCATTTGATAGTCGTAAGAATTATCAATATTGATGCCAATAACCGTCAAAGGCAGATGTTTGGTCGATGGTGGTATTATTTCAGTGAATGAAGTGAGAGATTATGCATTTACTGATAATCTCTTCCAGAAATCACCTTGGCTCGGCTGCGGCAGGACTATGCTTCTCCCCGCGGGGGTTCTGCTGCTGCTCCTGTTGCTCCCTGGACCCGAGGCCTCCATCCAGGGAGACACTCAGGAGATCGGGGCGAGCGACGAGCTCGTGGAGAGAGAGTTCTTCTACGCGGCGAAGCGGCCGAGACGAGACGCGGTGGACCACGGCGCGTCCCAAACAGACAAATGCTCCTACACCTTCATTGTCCCGCAGCAGAAAAACAACGGGGCCATCTGCGTGAACTCCAAGGAGCCCGAGGACCTGCTGGAGAACCGGGTCAACAAGCAGGAGCTGGAGCTGCTTAACGTCGAGCTGCTGAAGCAGCGGCGGCAGATCGAAGCGCTGCAGCAGCTGGTGGAGGTGGACGGCGGCGTGATCAACGAAGTCAAGCTGCTGCGCAAAGAGAGCCGCAACATGAACTCCAGAGTCACGCAGCTCTACATGCAGCTGCTGCACGAGATCATCCGCAAGCGGGACAACGCCCTCGAGGCGTCCCAGCTGGAGAACCGCGTGCTCAACCACACGCAGGAGATGGGGAGGCTGGGCTCGCGCTACCGCGACCTGGAGCACAAGTACCAGCACCTGTCGGCCATCGCCAACAACCAGAGCGCTCTCCTGGTGCAGCTGGAGGAGCGCTGTAGACGGGGAGGAGCCCCGTACGGGGCGGCGCCGGACCGGAGCCGCCCCGCCCGTCCTGCGCCTCCGGTGATCCCTCAGCCTCCGGTGATCCCTCAGCCTCCGATACAGATGCCCCCCTTGTCTCCTGGAGGCTACAGACCCTTCCATCCGCCCACATACCCCCGCCACGCCAACAACCCCATGTACAACGAGATACAGAACGACCAGAACGCCAAGGCCTTACCGCTCCCTCTGGCCACCATGCCGAGCGCCGCGGACGGCTTCACCAGCGAGCCCTCCGGTGAGTAGATGCCCACGCACACACGTTCACGCCGTCCCTCTGACGACACAGGACACGCAAATCTGTGGAAAGGTTTCTTCTCAATAACTGCAGAGCTATTCATACCGAAATCTGTGCAGGAAGAAGATCAGCGTCTGGCAAAAAAAAGGCCAATTGTTGTTGTTAAAAGCTATTTTATATAAATGATCAGAGTGACCTATTTGCATGATTCTTGCACTTGTTTAGTTGAATGCACTTTGAATCCCTTTGGGTAAAACCATCAGCTAAATACAAGTAATGCAAGAGCAAGTCCCAGTGAAACAGAAGTTAGAGTGTCTTAACCTTTTGAAAACAAACCTATTTTTAAGCCTCTGCTCGAAAATGTCATACACAAACTAAAAAAGGTGCATCTCTGCAACCACTGAATAATGTTGGTGTTGTATTATAAAAGAGTATAATGTGAGTTGTGTGTTCAGATGTGTAAATATCAGTCTAGATGTTGCTGGTTATGAGTAAATGTAAATAAATAAAAGTGAATTATACAGTTTTTATAGCAATATCTGCCAAAGAGCCCATATGGGCTCCACAGTTTCCAAAGTTATGCTTCCCTAGTGGGACGTATCCTCTGGTGAACCAGAACATTTTAGTGGGATTTAAATAAAATCCGTTGCATTTGATTGGACAGCTAGAAAGTGGCTGGGCTTAGATTGTATGTAGCCACAGTCCTCTGTGGCTCCATACACATGGATGATTGTAATGATGCGGTTGGTTGAAAGCGATTGTTCAGGCTTACAGGAGCACACGTCATATTGTGTTTCGATGAGTGGCTGTTAACATTCCTTTGTAAATTTAGTCTGAATAGTGACAGGAGTTTAAAACTTAGCGATCATATTACACCATAAAGACAACTGGCTATTAGCTACGCCTGATTGTCACAGCTGGGGTTGGATTTGATCCCAGCTGCTATTTAACCTAACCTGCATGTGTCTGGACTGCGGGAGTAAAGCTGGTGCATCCTGAGAAAACACACACGGGAACGAGGAGAACACAAACTCTGAATAGAAAAGCCTCCGCCACTCAGAAGCCCTGTGAGGCAACAGCGCTAACCAACACCAAAACAAAAACATGCAAAGCCCCAAAAAATAAACAAATAAAACAAACTGAATTCGGAGCTAATGTTCCAGACTGATTCCAGACCCTGATTTTACAGAATGCTACAAAACAAAAAGCTTTCCAAGACTCCAGAGAGGATAAATGACACCAGTCTCATCTACACAATGGTGTTAGGAGAGTTGAATAAAGTACAGCCGTTTAAACGTGTCCTCTCCATGGGATCTCCTCTGTGGTTACTAAGAAATGAAGTGTAGTTTTGCTCACTGTAATATCTGCTGCTGCCAGGATCACAGACACTGGAAAGCATTTGTCATCTTTGGCAAATACACATGGTCAACAGTGACTTCTCTTTTCCTGGAGCTCTTTGACCAAATGTTCTCCCATTCGTTTTGATGTCGCAATGTCGGTTAGTTGCGCAGGTTGTTAGAATTATAATGGTGATGACGATAGCATGTCTGGGGAAACGAATGCCAGTCGGGAAAGCCTTTGTAGATCATTTCGTCTCCCCTGCAGGTCCTTTCAAAGACTGTCTAGAGGCTCTGGAGGCCGGATACACCAGCAACGGCATGTACCTCCTGAAGCCAGACAACGGCAACCAACTCATGCAGGTTTGGTGTGACCAGACACACGACCCTGGTGGCTGGACGGTCATTCAGAGACGGCAGGACGGCTCTGTGAACTTCTTTAGAAACTGGGAGACCTACAAGGTAAAAAGGATCCGAGCTCAGAATCACCAGGTTCCACATGCCTGCCAACAACAATATACAGTGTGTGTGTGGGTGTGTGTGTGTGTGTGTGTGTGTGTGTGTGCAAGTATACGGTTCGAGTAGAAGCGGCGCCAATCCAAGTGCCAGCGGCAGCTATTCGAGTGCGAAGACAGGTGTTTGAGGGTCAGCTTTATAACATCTGAACAGGAAATCAATAATAAAGATGAATAAAGATAGACATACATTTCTTTGACTACCGTAAAAGTCGGGTTACAAGCCGCTTCTACCTCCAGTGGGTGTCCCCCGCTGTAGCAAGCTAGCAGCAGCGCAAGCTACTGCTGCTGCTAGCTTGCGCTGCTGCAACTGCCCGAGTCGGGTGTCGAGCCGGGGCTGGCCCTGCTACCTTGGGGAGCTAGCAGGAGCAGCGTCAGGAGCGCTAGCTGGCTACAGCAGGGAGCTAACGGGGACACTGACCGAAGGTAGTAGCGGCTTGTAACCCCACTTTTACGGCACATACGGTACAATAACCACCGGTTAAATTAAAATACCAGTAATACCAGCGTCACTTCAAAAAAAAGTTGGAAAACTGCCATAAGTTGTGCATTACACTACAATATATCAACAATAAATGTGGAAAGACTAGAAAGAAATATGTAACAACAGTTGAGATAAGAATAATGATGAAAATTGGGATCATGATTAAGTGTGTAAAAATGCAATAGTATGAATAAAAGAATAAGATTAGTATTAAATGTACAGTATAAATAAATGCAGTCTGAATGCCTGTACAGTACTGTGCAGTTGAAATATTACACAAATGATTGAAGTGAACGGTCCTTATTGTAAGACAAACTGTTTGGCAAATCGATTGTGTTGTGTAAGACGTGAGTAATCGTAAGAACGACGCAACATCCAAACTATGAGCTTACATGCTCTCATTGTTGCAGCGATCCAAGGACTGCCGTGTGTCCCAGTTACAACCGGTGGATACCGGTAGTAACTGGGACACACGGCAGTCCTTGGATGCACCGGTAGTAACTGGGACACACGGCAGTCCTTGGATCCACCGGTAGTAACTGGGACACACGGCAGTCCTTGGATGCACTGGTAGTAACTGGGACACACGGCAGTCCTTGGATCCACTGGTAGTAACTGGGACACACGGCAGTCCTTGCATCGCTGCACAGGCTGCAACAATCCACCCGACGTTACGCACATTCTGGTGCACAGCAACCCTTCATTTGCCAAATATTAACATTGTGTGGCCTAAAGTGAGGACATCCCAAACGTAAGACCAAAGTACGGAGGCATACTTCCAAGTTGTCCCCCAGCCCAAATCATTCCCCAACCCACCCTCAATGAGTCAACAAGGCACTTAAAGCCAATTCTACGCTCACATTTGGCCGGGACGAGGACTCCCTCCTGATTGAACCCATGTGTGAAGTAATTGAAACCAGTGATTCAGACACACCGAGCCCCGGTGGAGAGGATCTTTAACATGACCTGCCGTGACGCCATTGCTCTCGGCCTCTCACTCCGACATCATACCAGCCTTTCACGGATGCTTGGAAAACATGGACGCTTTGTTGTTGGAAGGCCACGGCTTCATCCAAGGGAGTTGAGCATAAAGGCACAGCTTCTTTCTCGTAAACGGTAAACCATGGAACAGTAGGAATGGATTACTACTGAGCAGCTAACTTTCTTTCTCCTTTCACAGCAAGGGTTTGGAAACATTGACGGTGAATACTGGTTGGGCCTGGAGAACATCTACTGGCTGACCAACCAGGGCACCTACAAGCTGCTGGTTTCTCTGGAAGACTGGACCGGACGCAAGACCTTTGCCGAGTATGCCAGCTTCCGCGTCGAGTCCGAGGCCGACTTCTACAAGCTGCGCGTGGGCCGATACCACGGCAATGCCGGAGACTCGCTCACCTGGCACAACGGCAAGCAGTTCACCACGCTGGACAGGGACCACGACGTCTACACTGGTGAGTGGAGGCGCAAGAGAAGCCATTCGTAACGGTTGAAACGACTAGCATGTTGGTGTCTGATATGTGGCGCAGTCTCCACAGTAGTTCAGATTCACTTTGAGTTCCAGTCTTCCACTGGCCTCAAATCTCACGCAGCATTCTCCTTCTCTTTCGCGATCTGCGGTATAGAATTTTAAAAAAGGGCACCATTGCTGCATCTGAGATGGCAATGGTTATGCAAGACCAAGTAAAACATAACTGGCTGTTTCCATGGTGGTGTAAATACCCACAACCCTACTTTCCACTCCTGCTTTGTGTTGGTGTAGATCTGTCCAACATTTGTAGAGCAATGACAACTCGCACATGGAAAAGAGCATGACTGGCGCATGAACTGATGCGCACGCGCACGCACACGCACACACACACACACACACACACACACGCACACGCACACGCACACGCACACACACACACGCACACACACACACGCACGCTGAGAGTTTGATTGTTACAGACCTGACTGACAAAAAGGTCAATTCTGCAGGACCTTTATGAAAACAGCAGGGTGCTCAATGGTTAATGATCAATCGTCGCCCGAACCCAGAGGAGTGAGACATTCCCCCCCGTCTGATTTGATTCCTTGCGTCTCCAGGTAACTGTGCCCACTACCAGAAGGGAGGATGGTGGTACAACGCCTGCGCTCACTCCAACCTGAACGGCGTGTGGTACCGCGGCGGGCACTACCGCAGCCGCTACCAGGACGGGGTCTACTGGGCCGAGTTCAGGGGCGGAGCTTATTCTCTGAAGAAAGTGACCATGATGATAAGGCCCAATGCAAACATCTTCCATTAACACTTTAAACCAGAACAGACCTGACTGGACGAACATCAGAGGGGTTCTACGTCTATATCACACACAATCCTTTGCTTTTTTCCTGTTGGTTGCCTCATATTCACAATGTAGCTTCAAATTGCAAAGTGAACATTTTATTTTAGGTATGGCTGGTACTTCCAATGTATTACGGGTGCTATATTATCTATGTATAATATATATTGGGATCAAGTCGACAGGAGAGACATCTGGTTATTTATTTTGATAAAGTTTTTCGGAAAATTGCTGTAAATTTGGATTTGACAATAGTTCAAACAATGGGTTGCAATTCTTCTGACCTCCAGTACTCTTAAACAGGAACCAAGTATCAATATATATATTGCAAATATCAGTCACTGCATTAGTGTGCAGGTACAGTATTTACTAGGTATTCTGTGTATATATATGCTGTCTCATTAAGATTATTTTTGTATAGTCTGTATGTTATCAAACATTCAATAAACGATGTAATAACTCTGTGCGTGTCTCCAGTGATCTCATTTCAATCAGCTCCACTATCACGAGCCCAGAAAACCAAACACCAGAAAACCAAAAACCTTGAAGACAAACAGCAAGGCATGAAAATAGAGGAAAGCATAAACCAAGAAAAGAGCAGAGCCAGTTCACACGTGCAACCAGTTACATGTGCTCTAGAGTGAGTTATTAGCTCTTAAAGTGGCTGCAGCCAGTAATATTAATAACCATAAGATGTTCTTTGGATGAACAAGATTCTGAGAAGCCGCTCAGATGCATGTGTCCACTGACTTTAATTAATAAATCACTGCACTCAGTGGAGCGTGCCTTCCTCCCAAACAATGGAGACCTGAAGCTCACTCAAACGTCCCACCCTGCTCCATTATAGTCAAGATGGCGGCAAAGATAGCAAAAACAGGGATGTATTATTTTCGTATCGTCCAAAACCCAGACGGAGGACTCACCGAGGTAAGGGATGCGGGGCACCATCTTCAGGGAGCGGATGTACTCCCTCATGCGGGTGTAGTTCTCCTCTTTGGAGGTCAGATAGTCGAGCTTCTCAAACGTGGCCTTGTCTTTCCGGCTGATCAGCTACATCAGAAAAGAACGAACACACACACACACACACACAAACAATTTATTGGTGCGACTCAGAGCCTATTACCTGAGAGGCAAACACACAAACACCCCATCTCCTGTTCCAAAACCCAGAAGTACAGTGTTTGTAGTTGTTGCCCTCTTCACTGCCGTCGGCTGCAAAAGCTCAGCGAGTCGGAGGAGCTCTGCATCATCCTGAGCGGTTTAAACTCATTTGGCAGTATCTGGTTTTTCTTTCCTGCCAATACGTGACCCAGTACCTTTGCTCAGGCACAAAGTTAGTGACTGAGTGGGATTGGTTTCCATCAACTGCACAAAAGAAAACCGGAAGGGGGGCTTGGCGGGGAAATCAGCCCAGAACGTCCAGAGACAAAAAAAAGTCAAAGTTGTTTAAGCTCCTACTCTCACAGGCTCCACTGGAATACTCTCCTCAATCAGGAGCACCAGGTGTAGCCCCTCAGGGCGTGCCGACCCGAATACAGCTCCCGTACCCCACAGTGACTAAAGCAGCTGCCAAGCTATCCCTGTTCCTCTTCTCTTTATCTCTCCTCCATGGCGATATGCCAACTGACTGCCTTCCTCCTCCTGGATGATATCAGCTGTAGACGACCAACATCATCGTAACATAAACAACATGCCCAAAGGCCAACAACATAATCTCTGAATGAAAAAATAATCTCTCAATCTTGTCTCTGTCCGGTAATTCCTACCACCACTACTGTTACAGTCTGTGTGTGGACAATGAGCTTGTACCAGTAACTCCATTTTAAAAGTTTACTCAACAAAAGTAAAGATAAAGGTTCATTCAGTGCTCAACTTGGCATAACGGTCAAAAGACTGTCTTGCTCCACAGACTGATTAACCTCAACTGAGGGATATTATGACGAAGTCAGTAAGGTAAAGGAGCATTTCAACACACTTTTTATAAATCACTAAACACATCTTATTATAGTCTATTATGGCTCTTATTTATAAGAGAAACAGCACATGTATCATCACTGTAATCAAGAAGGGATGTTGTCTTTTTGGTTATTGTTGTTTTTTTCTGGTTGCTTAGTAGATTGACAGATTCATTATTTTGATGGAAAAATAATCTTCACATTGAAGACGGGCATTGTCACTGTTTTCTGATATTTTAAGAGAACAGACTAATTGAAGATGAAAGATTGCTTGTGGCTGCCTTGTGGTTGGACAACAGTGAAAGTTAATATCAGGTCAATGATCATAAAGCTCATAGTGAATCAAGACTTTTAGAATTTGGTTGGATCAAGAAGCTGGTGAAAAAGTGAGCAGGCTTTTGATAATATAAATCGTTATAGTCTGTAAATATTCTTCATTTCATTATTCTTTTAGAATCTAGTCTACTAGAGTCCAGGTTGTGCGAGGTCAGTTTAACAAATACTTTCTGTGAGAAGTTTCTGTTCCTCAAGGTTCCACGCTTTGCACCACAACACTCACACATGTTTATAAGTATATTGACAATAGAGAAGCAGACTGGTCGTTGCACGTTCCAGCCTCGTGAGAAAAGATGAGGACACGATTCTCCTCCTCTTAGACAAGTTAGAGCCAATAGAAATGTTAGATGTTCATGACGGAAAACCGTGTATTAAAGAGCTGAACTTCCGGCTGTTCGGGGTGTTTTTGGACGGTCAACCTGCGTGTTGACTGGACGACTGCCTGCTGTCAAGACTGCAGTATTTGTTACTCTACTTGTGATCAAGGAAAATAAATTCAGAGAACGAGAGAAGTTGTTTGGCTAAGTTCTTCCGGAGGCTACGCCAGGCATCCAATAATTGACACACGCTATCAATTTGGTGACCCCGACGTGATTTGAACACCCAACCTAAAAACTATATATTCAAATGTCTCCTCTTAGTTGATTTAAGTTGGCGTGCTTGCTTCTCGTTCTTTGCTGATAAAGCAAATGTCTCTCTGTCCTCCGTTGTCTCCTCGGAGCAGAGAGACAAAGGCCACTAGCCTGCAGTTCAGATCATTCTTCTGTAACTAGTGTAACATGACAGTATGGTGGCGCACTAGCTGATAATTACACAAACTAACAACTTTGCTTCATCCACACACTCTTGTCACAGCGTCTGAAAAGCACAGAACACACACATCCAGGCTGTTGAGTCGTAGAAGGAGTTAACTGCATGAGTGACAATCGATCATCATTTCCACCACGTGACTTTTGTTTATGAGTTCCTTCGTGTTCCTTTGAGCTTGGCCTTTGTGAATGAGAACCAGTTAGAACAGGTAAACAATATATCACCCTCACAATGGGTCAGTCAAGGAACTGGGCCTTTTGGGTGTGAACCTGCTTTAGTGTCACTGCAGAAACTCAAAATGTAGTCATGGTAATGATTTGCCATGTTGTCTTACCGCCCAGGTTTTGCTGAGTCTGAAGATGGGAGCGCTCTGCAGAGCCGACACCACCGACACCAGAGAATGAAGGTTGTTCAGCTCAAAGAGTTTCTGGGGAAAACACAGATATGTTATGAACAACACGCAAAGCATTACCAAGGTTTCACCAATAGTTGGCACTGGGAAAAATGCACCTGTCGTTAGCTACAATAATAAAACACACACACACACACACACACACACACACACACACACACACACACACACACACCTTTAAAAAATAGATATGCCCTCTTGGTTTAGGAGTCAGGGTGTTTGTTTTGTACTCAGTCCCACAAACAATGTGGATTATATAATCCCCAACAAAGACACTTTTCCCTCCCGTTTCAGTGGCGTTTGATAAAAACTACACTGAGCATCTGTTTTAGGAAATTACAGAACCTTTAAAAAAAAAAAAAAAAAAAAAAAGTATATATATGCGCGTGGTTTCTTTTTAAGATGTATGTTTTCAATGGCTTCTGACTGTCTCCTATAGAGCCAACTTCTGACCAACCCACGCTGCAGCAGAGTTCATCCGCTCCTAAACCACATTTCTTTTAATCGGGACATGTTTAAAAAGGTTGCCTTCAATTGCTCGACAGTTGAATGGAAACACAGTTGTTCACAGCCGATGTAGCCCAATCAACCTAATCATCCAACCTTCTTTTCTACGATTAGCTGTCCTGGGAATGGAATATACATACTCCATTATACTCATTTTTATATATATGTTGTCGGGGTGTGAGCGGTCCCAGCCAGGTGCAGAGCGGGTTTCAGTGGCTTTGCCTCGGTCGTCTATATCTGTGTAAGGTGCCAAGAGCACTATGTCATCGTCCACATTTCCCTGCTCCATTATTCCCTGCTCAGACCACAAGAGGAGAAAGGCCATTTGGTTTCTGCAATCAGTGTCTGCTTTCCCCATCGCTCCCTGTAGTGTAATAAAGTACCTGGGCACGTTCATGCTGCAGCTCCAGAGACTGCAATTTACTTTTTTATTTTTGGTTGAAATTGCTTTACAAGCAACTGAACGTGACCCATGAAAAAAAACAGCTAAAACACTTCACCAGCTGTTGGCTTCGTGTCTACAAACTTATCCACGTCTGATGATGGACGTTCCCTTTACACTGAACCGCTTAGCAAACACCACATGGATCAATCTCTACTGTGACAATAACAATAATAACAGACAACAATCTGCTGTCCGCTGGTTCTGGTTTGTAAGAATAACATAAATGTAATCAACTCACCTTTGCTATTTTGACAAAGTGGCTCAGTATTTCTGCTCGGATCTTCAGCGTGTGGGCAGTTAGGATTTCTCTCACCAGCCAAAAGCTCACCTGAAACAAAACAACCACATTTACAGCCCTGCGAGGTTGTAGAACGGCAACAACCAGTCAAGCAGCAGTTTAAATCCACGTCTGTCCAATAAGCAGACATTACATTTGTGTGAACGGATCCTAATTAGCGTATACATTATTGAGATATGGCCAAGAAGTGTGTTTTGTGAGGTCACGGTGACCTTTGACCACCAGATTCTTGAATCCTAGAGGATGTTTGTCCTAAATTTGGTGACGATCGCTGAAGACGTTCCTGACATCACGCTCACAAAGCTGGGTTGGATGTGAGGTCACTTGCTTGATTCCAAGCGGACTTTTCGGCCAATTTTGAAGAAACTGCAGCCAGGCATTCCTGAGATATTGCATTCACCAGGATGGACCGAGAGGACGGACTGACACATGCAGTCCGAGTTCAAGAGCGGCGCTTCAATAAAGTTGTGGACGTGTTGAAAAGCAAAGCAGCAGAAGTTGACATGTCCTGACTTTTAGGGTCACGCTGGATTCTATCAACGAAACCGGAAACAAGGGATTGCATTATTACAAATCATATTTCTGCTTATGTGAGACCATGAAGCCTTTAGTGTATCCAGAGGGAGCTGCGTGAAGTTTGATGAATGTCCTCAAGTCATGTCAGAAAAAAACAAGATGGCGACGGCTAAACGGCCGAATCGAGGCTTCAAAACATGGAGACTGCGTCCACTCCTCATATACAGACAGGGTCCACACACATTGTGACCAATGGTTTCATGACTTTAAACCAAAGGTCCATTACAAACATTTAGTGAAATCTGGGTGTAAACAGTAAAAAGTGAGTAAATGTAGTATTTAAACTAACAATGAGAATACAAAGCATACAGTAAACCTTAAATGACTCAAATGAATGAGACAATAGTTTGATTAAAAGAATAAACATTTATATAGATGCCTGTATGTATGCCTGCTTATATTTTGTGACTTTTCCAGGCCTGGAAATAACCATTTTAAAACTCCATGACCTTTCCAGGTTTTCCATGAGCGTAACAACCCCGACTGACTACGGATTAAAACCAACAGCTATAGAATCCGTCAGTGAGCTTCTTGAGGTTACGCTCAGTAAGGGAAGAGTTTCACCTCCTTCTATGAAGTAGGGAATGAAGATATTTGCCCACTGGAACAGCTTTAAGAACGTTGATGCTTTGTCCTCAATAGTATCTGTTGTTCACGAGCCAGAAGGATTTCACATTAAGGTCCTGAGGAGATCGGCGGTGGAACAGACGTACCTGGTTGAACCGGCGTGTGAACGCGACCACGTTGGGGGACAACCTGTGCTTCTCCTTCCCGTTCCACCCGCAGCTGGCCAGCTCCTGACCATCAGAAAATCACATAAGCAATTAACCTTAACCAATACCATCCCATCGACTTGCATTGGGAACGAGAGGTCTGGAATGTTTGAATAACCCTCATGTGTTCATTCATTATCACTAGATCTTAAAAAGCAGTAAACCCAGAACACAAAGTACAGCTGAGGCTGATGGGAACGTCAGCTATGAGTCATAAACCAAGTATTGGATAAATTGGGGTTCAGACCTCATGAGAACGCAAAATGAAGAGTCAGGGAATTCACCCTGAGAGACACACATGTTGGTATGAAATTAAATGACGTTTCATCCAATACTTGTTACGACATTTCACTCTAAAGCACAGAGGTCAACCTCAAGGCGGCGCTGAGGGAAAAGTCCGGGGATCACCGACGGCAGTAGGGTTCATCCTCTGGGGATCAAGCACCTTGGTTCAAATTCTATGGCAGATTCCAGAAGATCACTGGGATATTCCAGTGGACCGGTCGGCCGCTAGCATGGCTAAATATGGAGAGGAAAGCATTGGACCGGTCTTAACGTCAAAGTACTGACACATCGCCTGAGCCTGGTGTGTAAACTAGAGATATACCACTTTATCCATCAATCACTGGAAACATTTTTACTTTTGCGCCAACCTAAATTACACCGATGAGATAACTGTCACTGGACCGTGTTGGACGGACTCAGTGCGCTCGGCCGGTCTTACAAATAAAGGAGCTGTTGAAAGAGAACTGCTCGACCTGGAGTTCACTTCTAATCCGTCGGTCCCTAACGTCTGTGCTGCTTCTCCTCCCTGCATATCTGTTAGAGCCTGTGGTGGGAAGGAAACCCTTCAGGGCAGCGCCTGCGACTTCGTTGACTAACGGAGGAGAGGGTACGTGGGCTCCAGTGGAGAGTTCAACCGCTGAGCTCTGGGTTCAGCTGAGTGGCAACAGCTGCGAAGGCATGAGAAGTATTTGGAGCAGAGGAGTAGATCTCTAAAGGGGTTCCCTGTAAAACACTTTGTGAGGGACTGTTGTACATCTAATCTGAGACAAATCATTAAACTCCTGGTCAGAGTCACACAAAAGAAAAAAAGTGAGCAAATAGAACTTTTAGAGATCTCCGATTGTTTGTTTTTCCCACCGTTGAACCAGTCTAAAGTCAGTAAAACATCAAATATCCTTTTACTGTGTTCTAGTATTTATTGGGTTTTCCTACTTAAAAACACAATTAAAATCATAAGGAAATAAAATACTTCACTGTCATGGATTAAAACAAATCTTGTCAAGTTTAATGATGAATTATAATCTCTTTAGAGTTATTGTAAACAGATCATTATTCATCTCCAATATCTATTTCTGTTGTTGTGAAAACATCTCCTTCAAACAGCTGGATGTATGCTAGTTCCTCACCAGCACTACATTCTACGAGATTACATGTGAACACATCACGATAACGTTATAATTTACCGACAGAGCCTGAATGCATCATAATGTAACTGAACAGAACCGTCGTCCTCCGTTTGGTTTAAACACTGATTTGTGGTTCACGATGAAACGTTATCAGTAGAAAAGCATGAGTGATGTCCTGAGCACATATTTTACTGAAGATTGTGGATAATCTGTTTCACCTTCACATGCCAACCCGTGAGGGAGATAAACCATGACCTCCAGAAACAGATTCTACACAGAGGGACAGAGACAAGACTTTGAGATCGGAAGCATTCTGGTTTCCGTTTGGAGCCATTTGGCCGAAATGCAGTCCCAGAACCCATCAGTCACGACACTTCTACCATTTATTTGTTTAGAACTAGCTTGTAAAACCGGCTACTTGTGAAGCATACGAGCAGTCATACACGAGGTGCTCATCTCCATTCTCACATTTCAAGTTGCTAGTCGGACTGTAAGTATAAGCAGTGCACAGAAAAGGAAGTCTTGTCCACTGTTGTCCTCTTGAGAACTCTGTTGCGTGGTAAGAATGTTCAACGCACGCAGTACCAAGATAATGATGGAAAAACATTAGAAACTGAACATGTATGAAGTACCAGAACCCTTATGAGTGCACCAAAGCTGTACACTTGCTGTTGGAAGTTCGCAGTGGAAGCGATGCTCAGGACAACAGGAGTCTCTTACCTCTGGATATATCGCTTTGAAGACCGGCGCGTCCATCAGGGTGATTTGGCTCTGACGAAACAAGAAAGAAATATTGTAGAATACATGGGAGAACCGGCTGGGAATCACCAATGAAGTTAAGATAAATGAATATGATGGACCATGTCTGAGGCGGCAGAGTTCAAGTAGTGAGACGATCATACGATCTGCTCCCGTGTCCGTTGTCCACGGTGGCTTTACGCCGTTGGAGAAGTTAGTTCTCGTTCATCAAGCTGCTGCAGACATGTGGACCATCAGGACACGCGTGTGGATTTATCCACGGCCTTAAAGTTAAGTCGATCTGCACCCTCTACTTCTGGGCAATAAAAAAGTATCGGTTCAGGCACCGGTATTGTTTTAAAGTATAGGTTTAGCACCGGTATCTGGAAAAACCCAAACGATCATGGCAGCCCACTGCTCCTTAAAAGGATGGGTCAAATGCAGAGAATACATTTAATGTATGCATGTCAAATTCCGTACTATGACTCTAATCTAATTGCAAATGTTGATGTTTGCAAACAATCGCTAAAGACAATCGCTCTTTTTGGGTGGCCTTTGGAGCGTATCCCCTCCTCTCCCTAGCATGTGGAAGCGTTGCCGGGTTAAAGTCTGACAGTATGCTTGCGTCTGATCCGTTTGGTACGTTTACTTACGGCGAACTCCTCGGGCGTCACCTTCAGCACATCGAAGACGACGGCGTCGTAGCTCTTGGCGTAGTCCACGCAGGACACATCCAGAGAGTCAGAGCTGCTGCTGGCCTGAGAGACACAGAGACCACAGTGAGCGCTCCGAACCGACGGAACAAGACCACCAACTGCTGTCTGAACACAGAGCCGGACGTCAACATTAGAACATCATGTATTCAAAGCCCTAAACTCTCTTTGTACACGTGATGCATTGGAGGAACAACAGGTCTTTTACCCGCTACTGCCAGGCCTCAGTGACCTTTTGGCCTCTCCTCTATGGAGCACAACCTTCACATTAAAATGTCTCCCTGACCATCAGTTGGGCCTGAACGTGACAGAGTTAGTAGTTTATATTTCCCTGGCCTGTAGGAAACACCCATGAACTCAAGCATGACTCCGTCTGAATGTGAGACATTCCAACGCTCGCCGGTCGCCAAATATGGAGACCAGCCGCTGCTCTGCTGCTGGTGTCGTAGAGAACCAACAACCTGCTCTTACCCCAGCTCTCTGAAGCTCTGCGTAGACAATAACCTCATAACTTTAGGTTCATAAAATGAACACCGAACTCAAAAAGATTTCCGATATTTCTACAGACGATATTTGCCATCGTTGCAATTTGTCTGACCGGGCAGAAGCGCCAGCCGGTTGGTCAAGTAGTATTAATTCAACATTGTTCAACAAATTCAACGGTTTCCACCTTCAAGTGCAAGAAGATGCACCAGATGACCGAAGAGGTTTGTCATAGTCTGGAGGTTTTTCTACAAACTATGACAGCTTGCTGCTGCAGAGTTGCCAGGTCGGTTAAACATGTCGTTATCCGCCAGAAAAGAACATCAAGCAATTAACGTTAACCAATACCATCCATCGACTTGCATTGGGAAAGAGAGGTCTGGAATGTTTGAATAACCCTTATGTGTTCATTCATCACCTCCAAATGTGAGAAACCTCTAGTCCGGCCATCTGGTGCGTCTTCTTGCACTTCGAGGCGGATACCATTGAATTTACAATACAGTGTTGAAACAGTTGAATTAATACGACTGGATACAGTTTGTGTTGCTATCATTACCGCACAATTCTATAATATTGATTGAGAATATCAAATGAGACAAAGATGACATCATAATAAATAGTAATTACAGCAAATTGCAATAGTAAAGAGGAAATTCTGATTTCTTTAAATCTTTTTCCGCCAAAGGTTTCACACTATTCCGATGATCTGGAGGAAGGAATTCATTAAAATATCTATTAGACCTCAAGCAAACACACAATGTGTTGAGGAGACAAACTGTGGAGTAAAAGAAGTGATATGTGTCTACAGCAGAACTCCTAGAAGGCATACAGACATGAACACTACACTGCCCACTGGCTCATGAAGGACTCCCCGAGCAGAAGCACATGCTTTGTGCTTTGAGCCTGGCTTATTATCCATTTCAAGTCACGATAATATGTCATGTATGCCTCTGATGTTTCCCCGAGCCGTTTAGTCCTGATTTAATGTGCTTTCAATCAGACCTTTTATCCTCCCTGGCTCAGCTCTGGCATTGTAATCAAGAGAACCAAATGGAGAGGCATTATTATAAACTATTACGAGGGGAAACAGGTGGAAAATACTGTTGTTGTTGTTGTTTATTCTCCTGATAAGCAACACTTTGTTCCAGAGCTGGTTTACCTTACATGCTGGTATGCTATTCTAATGATGGAGCACCACCATCATCAGGTCAACAGGTATCCCAGACACTTGTAGTTATTGTGATGGATATAGATATATACAAACGATAGCACTGAGCAGTGCGGGTTCTTACCTCCGAGGTGACGGAGTGGATGCTGGTGCCGTCTGAAAGCCCGTTCCTGCGATACATGCTCACAGAGGCACGAGGCGGCGGAGGCCTTCAGCTGCTGGGCGAACATAACCTCTCACCCATGCCTGGAGAAGAGACACGCGTCATCAACAAATGTTTGGCAGCGTTATAGTTCCCGTTAATTAGCCTCAAAAGTAGTAAAAACCTAGCAAAACAGTCTCTGCACCAAGCGGCTGGTGAAGCCGCTGGTGGTAAAAAACAAACATGCATTCTTCCCCTGTACGTTACTGGACACAATATAGGTAAGAATATAGACGCCATCTTTTCGTGCTCAAGCTAATATTTCTTGGCAGAACACCACAGTTCTCAATGAATTGATCTCAAGTATCTTTTTAAAACGTTAACAGCAGCGCCGCTTCAACAGACAGGATGGGAGGAAAGTCTCTTTCTCACATTTCAAAGAGCTGAAAACTATAAAGGGATCAGAACTTAACAAGTAAAAAAGTACTACGAAGGTTTTCCACACCGTTTGGCAGCTATTGTGCATCTGCTCTTATCGACTCTTCAATGGGATGTAAAGCATTCACTCAGGATGCCGTTCTTATTGGCTGCACCGTGAGATCCAGTAGAAATATTCTGGCCTCAGCATGACGAATGCTTTTGGAAACATGGAGATCTTGCCTTTAAAATGAACTCTCAGTGGAAATGAACTGCAATGAAACCAGACAAAGGCCCACGGTACAAAACGACGACGTCACGACAGTTTAAGAAAGTAACTGACAAATCCAGTATTTCTGTCTATCGACAAGTTGATAGTTTAGTAGTGACGAAGATTCCACCGAAATCTAGAGATCAAAATATATCATTATGCTGATAATAAGGTTCCTGTTGTTTTTAGACAACAAATATCCTATGATGAAACATGTTTAAAGTTTCAGGAATCTACACTTTTGATTTACAGAACAGGTTTAATATTTCCAGAGGAATTAAAAGTCCAGATGGAGGCTGTGATATGTGTAATAAAGTAAATATTAAGTAGAGCAAATCAACAGTTTATCAGCTTTCTGGACGTTATCTGGAAGTATAGTAATAAAAATGTTCCAAAATGAAATTGCATATAGTTTTCAGTCACAATTTAAAAATAAATTACACACTGAATTGCAGTATTTGTCACAAAAAAAGAACCGCAATTGAATTATTCCTCCTCTCCCCTTCAGCCTTGTGGTAATAAGTAGTTCACTAAAACCAACGGACATCATCCTCAGACCCAGCATGCAGAGCGGCGTGACGCTGTCGCTCCTCAGGACACACTTCAAAGGGCTACACACCAGCTACACAACGAGTACACAACATGTGAAGTGAACCAGCACAAGAAGTCACACATGCAGGCAGACAGCGGTCAGAGAACAGCGTTACAAGCAGAGGCTGTTTTCAGTGCTGAGATGCCCTCTAATGGGCAGCTGCAATACTGCAGCTGGAGGACCCAGTCCAACACCATGCAACAGCTTTAGGGTCGTTTACCAACACTGATCCCATTGGGATGCATTATGGGAAATGTAGGGTCCAGCATTGATTGAGTTTGACCCTTTAATGGGGACTGAAAATCTGAATATGCTTCAATTTGACCACTTTTAAATGGGTCTGCAGTGAGTGCAATAAAAAGTCAGATGAACCCTTCGAGATGTCTGTTGGCATTATGTGTTTCTGAAACCACGAGGACGGTGAACGTCGTCTCTGAACCACAAACACGTTTCATATCAGCCGTTATCACGCTTGCAGAAACGCACAATGCTACGTGGTTAGCGCTGTGAAAGGTTCGGTTAAGGAAACAAAACTACCTGGTTAAGGTTAGAAAAAAGACCCGTGTTAATGTAATAATGTGATAACGTAACGCGAGAACAGCAGCAGCGGGACTACTGTAAATAAACACCACCAGTAGCACACGTTCTTGCGTAATGTTGCGTAACACGTAAAGTAGCTTTACACAGGACAACCACAGCCGTCTGCTGGGTGAAAGTCCTGCGTTTGTTTGACCCATCCAGCACGAGTGAAACTGTTTGAGTCTTATACTAGTTATAATATCACAAAATGTGACTCCATTACATCGCTTGATTTGACCGAATGCAAAACCGGGCTAGGAGTTGTGTCCCATAAGAGATACATTTGGGCTATTTTTCCTTAATTTAGTGGTTCACAATAGACCCGGGCGAAAGAGAGGAGGATGAGAACCCGTTTGCTTTACAGAAGGTGAAACTCAGAGTGAAAACTCTCTGGTCAGAATGACCTTTGGCCCATTAAAGTATAACAAACTCCATCGCGTATTCTTTATGATATTTCAGAGCCACATGACGGACACATTTGGAAAGCAGAGTTCCCTCAACACGAAACGCCCAAATGTGACCACTAGATGGCGGTACACACAAACACAGCAGGAGGCCGACAGCGTGTCTCCGTTCCACTCATCTGATCCTCAACAGGCTTCTCTGGCTGCAGAGAGCCCACACTGGAAAGGTAAGTACACTAATATCAATATGCATGCTATTAAAAACACAGTTCTTTGAGTGACAGACACGCTGTCCCACAATTCAAAAGAGTGTAATTCTCCCACAAGGCATTGCAGGTGGACCATTGTCCAAGGAAATTAAAAGAGAGAAAGAAAGTTCAATGGTCAAATGTCCTGTTGGTCTAAAATGGTAAATATGCTTCTCATATACAAACCACATACTATAAAGATTAGTACATACTGTGTATCATTAGTATATAGGATGGAAGTGGGACACAGTTCACTTGTGTGTATATTATTTTTGCCCGTTCATCACAAGAAGCCCAAGAAACCCGAACCCCTGCTGTTCAGCATTAATATACATACAACAGTTTGAAACGTCCTACTTTGCATGATGTGTTTTGCAGAACTGACACATCAACATCAGACAATAGCGTGGCAATTGATTTTTTGGAACGCTCAGTTCAGAAAAGCCTGCAGGACGGATAAATCGTCCGGTGTCAGAATGTCAGAAAATATCCGCTCATTGCAGATATCAGCTGATCGATGTGACACATGGGTATGAGATATGGATACAAGGTGGTATCCGTGTTATGAATCCAGCATCGGTTGGGCTACAGCAGTGGTTCTCAAACTGTGGGGCGCGACCCTCTAGTGGGGCGCGGAGGTATTACAGGTGGGGCTCAGTGTCACTTTGACAAGGAGTGGCCTTCTCCAGAGACTATAAGTAGACATAGTGACGTCACTCGTTGGTTTGTGGACTGATGTTTTGAAGCCTCGAGTTCGCCATCTTGGATTTCAGCCGTCACCATGCTTTTCACAACCACTGACCGGACGTTACCGTATTTGGAAAGCGGAGGAGGGATGTAGAGACACTGGATACTAATAATTATCTGGTAGCAGCAGCAACCTGCCAATCACAGATTTACCTAGATTTCAAGTTTAAGACAACCTTTCTTCTTTAAAAAGGAGGAGAGGCAACATGGTATAAAGCTTGATATTATTTTGGTTTGTATTTATTTTATATTTCACCAGTCAATTACGGTACAGTGAAGGGTCCCGGTACGGGGTTTGACTATATGGAAACCCTAATCACAGAGTACATTACTAACGTAGTCTGCTCACAGCGTCCATAATGAACTGAACATACACCTTGTGGGGAAACTCCCCAAGAGGTTTGTAGAAAGGGGTCAGGGCTGAATCATCTCTGTAGCAGCATGGTCATCATGTTAAGGAGCCACCCTGTAGGGTGGGGGACTAAAAGAGTGAGAGAGACAACAGTCATGGCCACATATCCTCCCTCATGTCTCTCTGTGTGGACAAACTGCTTACAATTGAAAACCCTAATGTTGGCATATTAAAAAAGGGGCACTACAGGATACAGGCACTACTATACCCTACTACTACTACTACTACTACTACTACACAGGCACTACTATACCCTACTACTACTACTACTACCACTACTACACAGGCACGACTATACCCTACTACTACTACTACTACCACTACTACACAGGCACGACTATACCCTACTACTACTACTACTACTACTACTACTACTACTACTACTACTACACAGGCACGACTATACCCTACAACTACTACTACTACTACTACTACTACTACTACACAGGCACGACTATACCCTACAACTACTACTACTACTACTACTACTACACAGGCACGACTATACCCTACAACTACTACTACTACTACTACTACACAGGCACGACTATACCCTACTACTACTACTACTACACAGGCACGACTATACACTACTACTACTACTACTACTACTACTACTACTACTACCACCACCACCACCACCACTACTACTACTACACAGGCACGACTATACCCTACTACTACTACACAGGCACGACTATACCCTACTACTACTACACAGGCACGACTATACCCTACTACTACCACTACACACTACTATACCCTACTACTACTACTACTACCACTACACACTACTATACCCTACTACTACTACCACCACCACCACTACACACTACTATACCCTACTACTACTACTACTACTACTATACCCTACTACTACTACTACTACTACTACACAGGCACGACTATACCCTACTACTACTACTACTACCACTACTATACCCTACTACTACTACTACTACCACTACTATACCCTACTACTACCACCACCACTACACACTACTATACCCTACTACTACTACTACACACTACTATACACTACTACTACTACAACACAGGCACGACTATACCCTACTACTACTACTACTACTACTACTATACACGACTATACCCTACTACTACCACTACTACTACTCAGGCACGACTATACCCTACTACTACTACTACTACTATACACGACTATACCCTACTACTACCACTACTACTACTACTACTACACAGGCACGACTATACCCTACTACTACCACTACTACTACTACTACTACTACACAGGCACGACTATACCCTACTACTACTACTACTACTACTACTACTACACAGGCACGACTATACCCTACTACTACTACTACACAGGCACGACTATACCCTACTACTACTACACAGGCACGACTATACCCTACTACTACTACTACCACTACTATACCCTACTACTACCACCACCACTACTACCACCACTACACACTACTATACCCTACTACTACTACTACTACTACTACAACACAGGCACGACGATACCCTACTACTACTACTACTACTACCACTACACACTACTATACTCTACTACTACTACTACTACTACACAGGCACGACTATACCCTACTACTACCACCACCACTACTACCACCACTACACACTACTATACCCTACTACTACTACACACTACTACTACTACACAGTCACTACTACTACTACACAGGCACGACTATACCCTACTACTACTACTACTACACAGGCACGACTATACCCTACTACTACTACTACTACACAGGCACGACTATACCCTACTACTACCACCACCACCACTACTACCACCACCACACACTACTATACCCTACTACTACTACTACTACTACTACTACTACTACTACTACTACTACACAGAGACTACTATACCCTACTACTACTACCACTACAACACAGTCACTACTACTACTACTACTACACAGGCACGACTATACCCTACTACTACTACTACTACCACCACTACTACCACTACTATACCCTACTACTACCACGACTACTACACAGGCACTACTATACCCTACTACTACTACCACTACTATACCCTACTACTACTACTACACAGACACTACTATACCCTACTACTACTATAACACAGGCACTACTATAGCCTACTACTACTACTACTACACACTACTACTACACAGACACTACTATACCCTACTACTACTACTACTACTACACAGACACTACTATACCCTACTACTACTACTACAACACAGGCACTACTATACCCTACTACTACCACTACTACACAGACACAACTATACCCTACTACTACACACTACTACTACTACTACTACAACACAGAGACTACTATACCCTACTACTACTACCACCACTACAACACAGTCACTACTACTACTACTACTACTACTACTACACAGGCACGACTATACCCTACTACTACTACCACTACTATACCCTACTACTACCACGACTACTACACAGGCACTACTATACCCTACTACTACACACTACTACTACTACACAGACACTACTATACCCTACTACTACTATAACACAGGCATACTATAGCCTACTACTACTACTACTACTACTACACACTACTACTACACAGACACTACTATACCCTACTACTACTACTACTACTACTACTACTACTACTACTACTACTACTACTACTACTACTACAACACAGCACTACTATACCCTACTACTACCACTACTACACAGACACAACTATACCCTACTACTACTACTACTACTACTACTACTACTACTACACAGGCACTACTATATACACGTAGGAGTAAAATAAAACTACAAACGTACAGCACAAAACAAGCGTTACAAACACAGACTGCACATAAGTGTGGATGTAGTCAACATGAAGTCACCCGTTGGTTTGTGGATGTTTTGAAGCCTTGAGTTCGGCAATTTTGGAATACGGCCGTCGCCATGTTGTTTTTTTCACAACCGATGAACAGAATACGGAGGAGTGAAGCAGAGACATTGAACACGGTCATTCACAGTCAGCCCGGCCTAGGACACTCTGCTTCATGGTCTCTTTGGAGGCAAAGAGGACCATGAATCAAGAGAAAAGTAGAGTCATGTTCTCAGACTTCCATCTAATTGAACTTCTATTTGCAACCGCAGGAGTCGCCCCCTGCTGGTCAGTCGAGAGAAAGCACGTTTTAACCGGAGGTCGCCGCCTGATTACAAATAGAGGTCGAGGAATTTGAAAGGTGCATCATGGGAAATGCATGAACCAGCATTTAAGGGCCATTAAGGGATGGAGCATGTTTTCCGATGCCAGTGGAGTAAGTAGCATGTTTTAGCCAACAAATACATCTCCACCGGAGATCTTCTGCTTCCCAGCAGCACCACTGGGTCACTGCACTGGTCTCATGTTCAAACTCACACTGCACTGGTCTCATGTTCAGACTCACACTGCACTGGGCTCATGTTCAGACTCACACTGCACTGGGCTCATGTTCAGACTCTCACTGCACTGGGCTCATGTTCAGACTCACACTGCACTGGGCTCATGTTCAGACTCACACTGGGCTCATGTTCAGACTCACACTGCACTGGGCTCATGTTCAGACTCACACTGGGCTCATGTTCAGACTCACACTGGGCCCCGTCACTAAAGCAGCGTCTAGAAAGGGTCGGTCAGGATTGTTGATGTCAAATCTGATTTGGTACAAATTAGGGGATGGGACGATATGCTTATCTCCAGATTAAAAATATCACAATACATGGGAGCAAATTCAATATTACGATTGATTTATTTGATCACTTTTTTATCAATAGACCATAGGAAAAAGATGGAGACTTTTACTTTGGAAATTGATACTGTAAGAATGTTGTCAAGTCAAACATATCAGTCATTGTGGACTAATGCGTGTTTTAGCACCTAGTATTTCAAGGTACAAATATTTTACTTATATCTTTAAATTGATAAAGTAAAAATGCTTTATGAAGTCAGCAATGTCCGCCAATTCCAAAATATAAGAAAAAAGACATTTCCCCCACAGTTTAGTGATATTTTCTTTTTAATTTAAAAGGAATAATATAATGTGTACAAAGATTTATTTCTAAATAGGTGGTAGTGAGGCGCAAAGAGGAGAAGCAAAGCGTCAGGAAAAGACCTTAAGAAGAAAACTGCTAGCAAGTAAATATGAATGGCAACAATGTGGGAATTTAAATATTCAAAAACAAATCAGTTGTGTTGGCTGAGGAAGAAAATGCATGCGTTGTGTTTATTGCCATGTGCTGGGGCGGGAACACGAACTCGGACATTAAACCTGCAGAGTGTTGATGAGTTTCGTTACCATGTAAACATGAAGAAACAGGTGAAGGAGCAGCGCTTCTGTGCTTCAGTAACAAAAGATAAGACTGTCTGAACACACAGCTGCGTAGTGTTCCTCTGAGTGCTGACATGATGTTAGTGTACATGTAGGTAGAGACTCAAGACTTTTGTTTGCTGTTGCCTTTAATTGAACCAGATTCAATTGTTGCACTGCGACTTTTATTTCAATTTTTATTTTGCTTTTTAACTGTTTTAATGTTTTCTTAACTGTTTTTAAATTCTGTTTTCTCTGCATTATTTTGATGTTTTTACTGGTTTTACGTGAAGCCTTGTTGAAATGTGCTCTACAGATAAACGTGCGTCGCCTCGGCTGTGACTCCTAGAGCCCAGTGCTGCTCCACCTAGAGCCCAGTGCTGCTCCACCTAGAGCCCAGCACTGCTCCACCTAGAGCCCAGCGCTGCTCCACCTAGAGCCCAGCGCTGCTCCACCTAGAGCCCAGCACTGCTCCACCTAGAGCCCAGCGCTGCTCCACCTGGCTGTGACTCCTAGAGCCCAGTGCTGCTCCACCTAGAGCCCAGCGCTGCTCCACCTAGAGCCCAGCGCTGCTCCACCCGGCTGCTCCACCTAGAGCCCAGTGCTGCTCCACCTAGAGCCCAGCGCTGCTCCACCTAGAGCCCAGCGCTGCTCCGCCCGGCTGAACGTGGTGTTCTTGGCAGTCCTCCCTCATGGTGATGGGAATGAGTCATTTATTGCTGTAATCTGCTCACGCTGGACTGTCACTGTGTGGCTGGGCTGAACACTCATATCAGTATCTTCAGGGTTCAGATCAGCTGTCCTCACAAAGACCTGCTATTTTAAAAGAGATGCAACTTTCTTTACTTCAGCGCGCCCAAGTGAACCACATGATGATTATTATTATTATTATTATTATTATTATTATTGTCTCATTAGGCTGATTCAGTCCAATTAGGTCTGTTATCCCACTGTGTCTCCATGTAGCGGCTATGAACCCGTACAGCCTTCAAGCATTTATCAGAATATTACGATCGTGTCAAGAAGCCATTTACCGAGGACTCGAGTCCGGCATTTTGCCCATCTTGGTTTTTTTTGCGACCAATGAAAGAAAGTTACCATATTTAAAACTGGAGAGGAGTGGCAGTGGAGACTGTCAATCACAGTAAGCCCCGCCCTAAAGCATCCCCCGCTTCATGGTCGGACCCTATCCACCATGACATGGAGCCGGGGAATCGAACCACCGATCCTCTGATTGAAGGACGACCTCGCTCTACCACTGTATCATGACACTTCCTCAGACTTGGTTGGACCAAGACGATTTGTGTTTTGTTGCTATGGAGCTGCCGGAGATCTGGGCTGCATCTCCTTCACAAATCCTGTTGGCTTCACTTCCTTTTCCGCTCACTGGCTTCTCATGGTGGCTTTACATGAAAGAACAAGATGTTACAACTCCTTGCTTATATGTCTATTTCAATTCAATTCAGTTTATTTTGTACAACCCAGAATCACAAATTCTCCTCAGAGCTGTACATCTGTACTCATCGTCTAACACAGTTTGTCTTGCAGCTATTTTTTTTAAAGCCTACCATCCATTTCATAATATCATGTTTTTTAGGTGGGGATGTTATGCATTTACAGCACAGCCAGTAATGCACCCATCAGTATCCATGGCGACGGATGCTACCGCTTGCAGTGGCAAACAGAGAGTCTGTTATTTATACCGTCCTCGGGATGAAAGGAGAGGATAACAGACAGGGAAACTGTGGCGTTTTACAAAAAGCACAGATTTTTAAATCTCAGTTGTGATTTCACACCAATCCTGATGTAAAGAACTACAAGCTGCCACATGGTCTATTATTTAGTTTAGTTAAGTTATTATTTAGTTCACTTATTTAATTCAGTTATTATTTAGGTTCAAGGATGTCTCAAATGTTTTTATATTCAAAGCTTGTTTTTGACGTTTTTCCCAATGAAGTTTGATTTTATGACGTCATTAACCTAAAAAAAAAGTATAAATTAAGTTATTAATTGTATTTTCTATCGCGTTAAATCACCTTTCTGTGAGTATAACTCATCCAGCCGGTGGAAAGGAAATAACTAAATTCAGCTATTAGTGCATTTCACAACTTTTAGGACCTACTGATTTAAATAAGCCGTATTAAAGTGTTCGTACTGGGAAGTTGTTTTACCATCAATACCACCAGTCTCTCTGCATGCAACTCTCTGGGTGAAAAGTCTTTTTGGGGCCAACGTCCTCAAGAAGATTTCAATCCACCGATTTGTGCGTTCCACCATCCATAGTAAATATACTGAGCAAGAAAGATATGCAGTGTGCTCCTTTACATGGGCTTCAAATGCAGCACAACAAAAACACCAGGATGTTGATCTGCATCCGGTCGCAGTTTGCAGTGCGCTAGTCAGCATGCTTTTCTGGCTGTTCTGACCCACAATCCTTTGCGCAGCAGGTCTATGAACAAGTTTGAGCTGCCATGTTACGACGAAGTAGTCTGACCGCCTACAGAACCGCCTGGCGGGCTGCTGCAGTGTGGACTACAGTGAGAAGACCACATTGTCTCAGGCCAGGCAGTTGTAAACCAGAAGGAATGTTTATGTTTCTAGTTTATTGTAGGAAGACCTTAAAATAGGGTTCATCATGCAAAAACCTTCACCAATGATTTAAACAGAGAAGTATTGTGGTTATGTATGTTATTATGATTCTACTGGTCCGGTCCACTTGAGATCAACATGGGCAGCATGAGGCCCCTCCACTACAATGAGTTTGACACCGCTGACTTAAAACCTCTGATCATTCAGGATGAATTATAATATCCTAGAACAGTGTGACTGTTACAGGTGTGTGACTGTTACAGGTGTGTGACTGTTATGCCGTGTTCACACCGGACGCGAATTTTCGTGCCGCGTCCACCGCGGAAGTTTACTCGCGTGTTCACACCAAACGCGAAAAATCGCGGTGCGAAGGGGGCGTGGCTTAGCTCTGTTGCTTGCCTCTGTGAGAGACAAGACGAAGCT